>NC_143014.1:240424458-240613458 GCF_055824585.1 Amblyomma mixtum | reverse complement strand
AACATTAAGGTGTGGCTCGATGACTGTACAGACATCCCATGGCCGGTGTAAAAAAGAATGTTGAGCTAAATTTTGCGTGGCACATGAATGGATTAGGTGTAGATCTTAGTGCGAGGTGGGGTGATGAAATGGTCTGTATATTTTCTCGAAGGTTGTCACAGTGCATGTTGATTTGCTTTTGATACTGAAGGGCTGCCAGTCTGGACAATGGATATGGCCAGGAAATCACAGGGGTCCAGGTTAAAGTTTCATGGGCGAACTGATCTGTCAGCTCGTTACCTGCAATCCTAGCGTGGCCAGGAGCCCAGCTAATTTAAACTGGGGTTGGGGAGAGTTCAGTCAGTGTGTGGGGGAGAGATGGAAGGTTGCCTGTTTGGATGGCTCTGATAGCTGCTTGAGAATCAGAGTACAAGGTGTATCCATGTAGTTTGGCCTTCAACTTCATGGCATCTTGCAGGCCAGCCACTATTGGGAGGATTTCTAGAGTGGAAGTTGATGGGGGGGGGGGGTGGGGAGAATGGGCCCAGAGTCTCCGTGAGGATAGTTCGGGAGATGGTGATGATTGTATATACTGCTGCACCCATGGTAGTGCATGCAGCGTCAGCGTAAATGAGAGTATGATCCGGAGAAGGTTGATGATGAGAAGCTTTTGCCCTGCGTCGGCCCTCATGTCTGATGCAGTCCACGTCACATGGTAAGGGGGATGTGAAGATTTGGATTTGGGAAAGGGTCTTATGTGATAGAAGGGAGGTCTATGGGAGGGATTCCAGCACACTGGAGTACCCGTCTGCCCTGTTTTGAGCTAGACAGCTGCACTATTTGTCGATCTCTGTGTTGTTCAAGGAGTTCCGTGAATGACAGAAAGAGGCCTGTTCCATAGAGATGTCAGTTGAAGGTTTGGATGGGTAGGTGAAGGGCGGCTTTATACAAGGTGTTAAGTGTGCAGCTTTGAGTTGAGATTTTTGCCACTGATTTAACTGAATGTATGGAAGGGTATAAAGAATTTTGCTGTGCCAGTGTATTGATTAGCTGTCATGCCTGGCCCTCATGTAGCCCTGCATGTCCTCTGTCAATTCGTCTGATCATGTGGGTTGGAGTTTGGCATGTACGAATGGTGGTAAATACATTCTATTAGTTGGATTTATGTGTAGGTGAATGCCTGGAACCCAACATGAGCTCACTTGGTGAATGTTGTTCCCTAGCTGCCATTGGTTATGTTCTTGTTGGTATTTGTTCCATGTCAGAAGTAGAAGTTCAGATTTTTCCGGTGCTGAAGGTAGTCCTGTGGCAGAAAGGTGGGTTTTTACTACGTCTTTGCGGCCTGTAGTGTTCGTTCAACCGTCCCAGGTGCCCCTGTCGTGCACCATTGGGGGAGGTTATCCGCTTAAAATGTGTGATGTAGGTCAAGGATGTTGTTTGGACAGTGTTGCCAGTCCTTTGTTGAACAGGGTTGGGGTACTATGGAGCAATGTAGTGTGCCTTTTGCGAGAAGGATTGGGGCTGAGGTTGTGTCTGGCAAGCGGAGTTGTTCAGTATGTTTGCTTAGAAAAGCCTTGACATAGTTGTAGAGGTGAGGGCCGCAGTTGGTGCAAATTACAATTTGGAGGAGGCGGCCGTATGCGATAGTGTCAAAGGCTTTCCTTATGTTAATCGTGACCCGCGTGTAAATTTGTGCTGTGGTATGTCTCTGGAATGTTTGAGAATCAGAAATATGTCTTGCGTAGGCATGCTCTTTCTGAAGCCAGTTTGTTGTGTAGGGGGATATGTTTTGGCCAGCCACTCAATAAATGCACCTTTTAGTGCGCTGGTACTAAGACCTCCATTCACCGATTTCGCCTCTGTCTTTGGCACCGTGGGTTGCCTCTGTTTGTCTGGTGACACAGATTGCTTGGGAAGAGCAACCTGGGTTTCGCAAGCCTGACCGCTGACAACACCTGCCGTCGCAGGGCAGTGACTTATCGCTTAATCGCTGCAACACTGTGCCAGGAGTGCATTAGGACTCTCGGCGATCTGTGATTGTAAAGTAGAGAATGACCAATCCCGCATATATGGGCATCGAACCATTAATGCTATCGAAGTCTCCTCCAGTTTTAGTGCACTAGCACTAAGGCTCCCACTCACCGATTTCGCCTGTCTTTGTCGGAAACCTTCTTGACTTTGAAAACTGAGCCTCAAATCGAAACCAGTGCAGAAACCACGCAGAAACAACATCTTTTCATCTCCAGCCATGTGAACCTGCTTGCCTTATAATGGGTGTAAAGATGAAAAAGTGCTCAAAAGGCAGGTAAAGAGTGTGCTTAATGTGTCTATCTTTCTGTGTCATTGTCTTTTTGAGGTCTTCTTCATCTCTACAATACCCTACAATACCAAACCTTAGCACTTCTGCCTAATAGGTGTCACAAAACTTATTGTGCCCTCCTGAATTTAGGCTGGTGATGTCGTACAGCTAATTAACTTTTCTCCCTAATTGAACTGGAGCATGAAACTTTCCATTTTCATTCAGCAATTTCTGTGTAGCTCCCCACTTTTGAGATTATTTGCAGTTGCACCTTCACCACATTCATCACTCAGTAATGGGCAGCCAAAAGAATGCATCAGCATTTGGTCATTCTTGTACTCTTTGTTGCGTCATCTCAGACTGCTGAAATGCACTTATCCAGCAAGTATATGTCTCTCTTTTTGCTTTGCAATATTCAGTAGGTGGTAAGTGCTGGATGGCCAGGTAACAATTAGAATACCGTCATCAAGGTGGGACACAAGATATCTACTCACTAGTCCAACTGCTGGAGTCTTGTCTGTTTGTTGTGCTGAATTCTTGTTCATGCTTCATGCATGTATATGCATAAGAGCCTAATGTATGGGGCTCTCATTGGTGACACCTGCCTGTCTTATTTGGCAGACTTTGCACCCATTTTTACCAGCAATTTTTGCACCAGTTTTACTGGTATTCAGTTGTGTAAACCATTTCATTTAATTTATAATGAAGGCAAGCTGGGTGTGAATTCAGCCATTTCATCTGTTTCTGGTACATCTACTTGTTTGATGGTTCATATTGCGCCCTTGGTGAAGGCAGAGTGGCCTCTAGCCACTTACAGTGCACTGGCAGTATCTAAAATTCATGCTTCTTGAACTCACCATAATAATAGAGGTGCAGCTGTGCTTTATCTCTCTTTTCTTCATTTAGGATGTGGCCCTCTACTGGCTTTGTTCAAGCGGCTTTGCCTTGGGCCAGAACATGCTGATGGCAGCACCAAGGTTCCGTCGGGCTTGCTCCATTCCCGTCACAGCTTCCGAGAGCCAGACACCCTTCAAGGATGTTGCCTGCCGTCTACGACAGCGGCTGGATGCAGCCTTCAGGACTGGCTCTTGATCTCCTTAGCATGCAGTAGCCGACATTAGCAATTTTAAGTGAATTTGTCAGAGTGGTATCAGGGACAGCAGATGCACGTGAAAGTGTGGCAGTGCTGTCTTCCAAAACAGAATGTGTGGCACTGCCCCCTGGAGTCGCTGAAGTTATATTAGCAACATGTGCCTTCCAATCAGTCTGAATCTTGTTAGGTTATACACGTTCAGAGTTTTGGAGGTCCGTTTTTGTTTGAGCCTTCGTTTTGCTCTACTAGGCTTAGCATAACGGGCTTCAGGTAGTACAGGGCAGTGAAGTTTGTTTTGCTCGATCCCATCTGAGGATTACTGCGTAAGGGTCTTGGTCCCCCCCCCCCCCCCTTTTTTTTAAGACATGGATACAAAAGTGCTGTAGCATTGGCTCCCCAGCTCCCCCCATCGTTTCGTTTTATTCTCTTGACGTAAAAAAAAAAATAATAGCAATTTATTTGTTGCTGCATATGTGAATGTAGCTTTTACATGTGTTGTCTTTTGCGCACTGCACCGCAGCACGCAGCGGCAGAAAGAATACCAGCTAGGTTGGCTTCCTCGCATTGCAGTGGTGTTGCGTAAAAAATTGGACGCCAGAACGAACGTGTCGCCGTTTTCACCACCTCTGCTACAAATAACGCGGGTGCAAGAGGAGTGAACAGGTGCCGAATGCCTGGCTACCAGCTTTTCTTGCTGCTGTATCTTCTGTGTCGTTGTTGGCAAAGCGACGTAAAGCATGAACCGTGGCGCAAACACTTGCCACTCCACCACCAGTCACCCGTGTAGTGAGACATAGCCTTTGGCATGCCATCTAACCGGCCACTGATTGGCACTCGGCAGTTTGATATATCCGTTTTATGGCAGACCGCATTTGATATGTAGGGTACGAAATGCATGTGTTTGTTGAAAATATTAAGGAACAGTTTGATGTAGCCAATAATTCATAATGCCCATGTTTGTTGTAATGAGGTTGCATTCATCTGCAGATCAGAATGGAATTTCAGACATCGGAGATTCAAAACAGCTCATAAATAAAAAGCATTATCTTCGTGGAGAAATTGAAGATTTGTGGAGAAAAAAAAAAGTTCAGTTTTTATCGAGTTGAATGCTTCAACAGATGCTTATACTGAGAAATTAGAAACTACCACTGACCTGAATTCGATAAATACCATAAAGCCCAAGAGTCTGAGGAAGACTGCAAAAGGAGAGGTGCAAGACGTCAGCTTCACTGTTGAGCTTAGGAGGGGAAAAATGGAAAGACAAGACTAAAAGCAATTTAGGTTGTGCATTTTGGTTAGGACGAGATTCTTGTGAAGTGAAAGTTAAATTTGCGACATGTAGAATATGTTGCTTTGGTAAAGCATTCTGTTCATTAGTCCTTGAAAAATTATTAATGAAGCCTTGAAAGTCCTTGAGAACCCTTGTATTTTGGACTTTGAAACCAGCAAGAACATAAATGGCCTACAATGTTTTTATCAGCATCTGGATAATTCTCATATGAAGTATATGAACCTTGTCTGCAGTGTTCAGTGTTCAAGGTTTATGCGTGTGGTTCATGCATGCATGTTTGGCTCGCAGAAAACTCCACCTAAACTTGCGAAGCCAGTCTCGATGCTAAATGAATGACATAATTTTTCGGTGGAGGCAAAACGCAAAAGCACCAGTGTGCCCTGCGATGTCACATTAAAGAACCACAGGTGGTCGAAATTAATCCAAAGCCCTTCACTCTGCTGTTCCCCCTTGTTCATGCACAGCTTCAGAACATTGAACCCTACGTACTGTACCATACCTTTTTCTGTTCGAAAAGAATTCATTTTGCTCACCTTTCAACTGAACAAAATACCATGGAAAGATAGAAATTTTGCTGCAGTTCTGGGCAAGTGAAGGCACTGACACAAGAAATCTTATTGAACTGGAGGAAAGGAATCTTTCGAGTCACATCAAAAGTAAATTGAACCATGATATTAGTGTGGGCACTAATAATTCGCGAGCATAATATCTTGATGCAAAAGTGCGGCACTGAAATGCTAATGCAGACATAGTATGCCTGTTAGATTCCACATGGTCGCATCCTGAAGCACTTTCATTTCGGAACCTGTGGGGATTCGCACTGTCTCTAGGGCAGCCTGTGCGGTCCCTTTTCGACTGCTGCGAAACCCCATTCGCTAATGGAGGCGTGGTGCAGCTCTGGACGCCGCCCGACCACCTGCTAGGGCCCTCCAGTCGCACGGGGATCTCGGCTGTGCTGCATGGTGTCGTGCTATGTGATCCGCTGATTGGGCTGCGGGTGCATGACGTATGTGCAAAGTTGTGCTTGTCCGGGGCCAGTCGCGGGCCGTGGGAGTGTTCGAGACAGGTGTGCGACGAGAGCCGAACACGGGGAGGCGCAAGCGGAAAGCTATGTCAGCGACAGTTATTCGCTGTCCCCGAGGCCTTTGCCGACACATCGCAAGCCGAGAGCCTCGCACTCTGCCCTTGTGGAACCTGCGAGCACCTGGCGAAACCCGCTGAGTAACCACCGCTGCTGACCCGAGTCAGCTGCGGCTCTCGCTAGTTTTCCCGCTGCACTGGTCTGCGCGCGCCAACCCGTGTCAGTGCGCGCATCGGCTGCGGCCCGCTGTCGGGTGGCGGTGGGCGCCAGGTGCGCACTAGTTGAAGGAGTGCAGTACAGTGCTGGTGTTTGTATCGTAGTTGTCAGCACAATAACTATGTGTGCTGTGAGCATGCTACTTATATTGGATTGAAAGCACACGAGTGCGGCTGGAGGCTCGAACTGCGCACTGGGCATCTCTCTTCGCAAGGAAAAGGAATTAGTCACTGAACTACTCATCCACACTTGTGCCATCGTCATCGCTGCTTCAGTCCCTCAGCATGTCGTTGTCCAGAGAAATCCTGCACATTGCAAACAACCACACAGCAAACAACGACACAAGGGCATTGTGTGTAGCAACTGAAAATTTTCCCCGCTGCAGCCACCGCACCTGCATCACACATTCCAAAGCGTCGAACCTGGGGCCCGGCACTCAGTTGTTCACCATTAAGAATGACGGCTCTTTTGAATGTAGTCGCCGCGGTGGCTCAGTGGTTATGACGCTCGGCTGCTGACTTGAAAGACATGGGTTCGACCCCAGCTGCAGCAGTCGAATTTCGATGGAGGCAAAATTATAGAGGCTCGTGTACTGTGCGATGTCAGTGCAGGTTAAAGAACCCGAGGTGGTCGAAATTTCCAGAGCCCTTCACTACAGCGACCCTCATAGCCTGAGTCGCTTTGGGACGTTAAACCCCCATAAACCAAACCTCTTGAATGTACCCATGAACAAGCTTCAAATGCTTACCAGAGTCTGAACATTCATGATGATTGACAAAGCACGACAATAAAAACTGGTAAAACGTGGCCAGCAGTGAAGTCAAATGTGGCTAACAGAGCCAAAGAGAAACTATGCGTAAGCAGTGTCTGCAGCTCCATCAGCTAACAACACTCGCCAGAAGCGCTGCTGTTGTGAGTGCCGGTGCCGCCACGGTAGGAACTCCGGCCTTTCCATCAACTGTCAGCTCTCCCATGAGTGGCAAGTGCGCAGTAAAAGTAAAAAGGAAAAAAAACCTTCCAAACAAGCGTGCAAAATAGCCGAATGACAAACCACACTATAGCATCTCTGCTATCTCGCTTGTCTCGCCTTTATTAATGGTGCCATGCTTTGGTTTTGATTGTTGGTCGTCCCCCCAAGTTTGTAATTTCAAAATGGAAAAAAAAAAAAGGTAGATTATAGTTCTGCTAATACAGTACTTTTTGTGTGCAAGTCGTGTGCCACCTCTAACACAGTTAACTTGAAACCGCATTAATAATGGCGCAGGTCTTGCTAGTACAGTGCATTTATGCCAGAGGACTGGCTCTGAACTGAGAAGCAAGAGCATAAAAAAAGAAAAAAAGGCTTGGAGTATAGCCTCATTTCATTTTTTTCCTTGCCTTGTTGAGGCTGTTATGAAATGGGATTGAGATGATAATTTGCACCAAATGCTGCATCATTTTTCCACAGACGGCGGTTTTTTTTACCTGACAGGCATGTAGTAGTTAAAAACCACTGATACATACTGCTTAATGCACAAATTGCCAACTAGTGTGGAATAGTTCATATTCAAAGTATGCACGGTGAAGTGATTGAAACAACCTTGCTTGCAGCCTCTGCGTGCCTATTGCTACTTTGGATTCATGATGGGCAAGTGCTGCCGTTTTATGGGGATCATATTTGAGTGCATTATGGGAATAGGTCAGGATGCTCCCCTGCATACGTGGAGCAGAACATTCCTATAAGAAAGCAGTAGCGAGAATTTTTGAACGGAAGCCTCGTTATCCCGGGACTCTATAGTTGCCTAAGGGTCCTGAGTGTTTTTCGTCTGCACAATTTGTTGCTTGTTGCCTGATATGTGCTTTATTTTTACCTCCTTTCAAGGATGGTAATGCCTTCCAAGATGCTGTCTTCAACAAAACAATCGAAGTAGTGGAAATCGATGAAGAACTTGATGGAGAGACGTAAGTGATTAATTTTAGTGCGAATTCACTACTTCACTAGCAATTCTGTACAGGCAGTATTTGTCTGAAGCCTCTCAGATACCTTACGGAATAATATTGCCGCAACTGGGTTTCGAACCCACTTCAGCACAAACAGATCAGCTTCGCTGGCCACTGCATGAGACCACTGTGCTGTGGCCACAACCAATCAAGCCTCGTGTTTTACTGCCGCACTTTCGCGCTAGGCATTGCATGTGGTCCCCTTCATTAACTTCCATCTGTGTGCAAAAAACACTATAAGCCTCCGACCCTACGAAATCTGCTGGTCGACACGAAGAATTTGAGACAGTCACGAAAGGAAAGGATAGATGCGTAATTGGTTCTCCCTGGCTCAGTGGAAATGTCATTCGTGCTTGGAGCTATGTGGCGGTAGTGAGTGAGGTGTGCGCTGTATGCTTTGGCAGAAACGCAGCAGTGGAGCAAAATGTGTCAAAGGAGGCAGAGACTCGGCATTGGCAGCGTTGCAGACTGCGATGATATTGAGGAAAGTAAAGGTGCATGACTGGCTCCCTGGGTCAGTGGGTACCTTAATCGCGCCTTTAGGTATGTGGCGGTGGTGTCCACTTCAAAGAAAAAAAACTGCTTTTGTCAGCAATACTAAACTACCGACCAAAATTATTTTGTGAAGCCTGAGAAGAAAGGAAGCTTAACCATAGTTACTGTTCTAGGTTGATTCAGCAGTAGTGTGTTCAGGATGGCTTGGCTTAATTCTAAACATCCCCTGAAGTTGAACCAACGTTCCGTTTAAAAAGTGTCAAAGTAGTAGCTATTTATTTGCATAATGAATGCAGCCCATTTTTTTTTTGCATGCAGTCTGCTACTGATGGGAAGTGTTAGCCGCTGCCTTTTCTTAAACACCAGCAAGTACGCATATAATATAAGGCGCCAGCCATTGATTGTAAAGACTACTATGTCTCACCCTGCAGAACGACCGGTCTATAAGAATGTTTTGCCGGGTGTCTAACAACCAGAACAATCCACACCTGGTCGCAAAGGATTTCTCTGTTCAGTGTGCCATACTGAGGATTGTTTGAACTTGTAGTAGTTTTGCATCGCGCTGAGTGCTGAAAGCTGTGTTAAAGTGAACTAGAATTGCTCTCTTTAGGCAGCATGATGGGCTCCTAAGTGTGTTGGAAACTGTGCTCTCCGGCATGAAAACTATGCTGAAAGGTGCGTTTGTTTCATTTTCAAAAAGAGCTGTGCCGGATGCAGTAGTTATTTATACCAGCCTACTTTTTCGTCCAGTTTTTACCGCCTCTTATTCTGAATATTTCACTTTGCGTAATGAGCACACGTCCCAAATTTTTGGGGTTTTTTTTAGTTATTTTTTTTTCGGAAAAAAATGTGCATTCATTATGTGAGTAAATGTGGTAATATGGCTATAGGTAGGGATGCTCTTGTCCCTCTTCTGAGCATTCATACGTTAGAAATATTTACTCTACAAAGCTATTTGCGACATCCAGTTAAGCTATTATTGATATGGCATGAGTGTTCAAGGAACATGTGCAACAATAATGAGCATATTCTGCTGCTGAATGGGACAAATGCCTTAATGCTATGAGTACAAAATGAACATTGGTGAGAGTGAAGCCTCAGTTCTCAAGCAAATGTTTCAAGCAAGAGGACTTGTCCTCATCTCAGGATCTGGGCTTATGAGCGAGATATTATGAACTGTTTGCTGTGAAACAACACACTCACCTCATCATCATCATCATCATTTATTTACCCTTAAGGGCCCTTGGCTTAGGGCATTACATAAGGGTGGGGGAGGTCGTTTCATAATCAGTGGTCAGTAAAATCAACAAGAAATACAAAGTACAGGATACATGGTCAACATTACCATTATCAAAATATTAACATGAGAAAGACACAGCAGCTCATGAACAACTTGAGAAGAAAAAAAAAACACATGCACACACTCAAAAACACGACAAAATAACTCAGCCCTTGAAATGTGATGATAATAACTGCCTGAATTTGATGGGTTCTGTTTCATTAACTATGAAATCGGGTAAGTCATTCCACAGTGTAATGGAGCTAGGTAAAAAAGATTTATTAAATGAGTTTGTGGAGCCGTGTATGCGCTGCAGACTTAAAGAGTTAAAAAGTCGTCGTGAGGTGCGAAGCGGCGGGTGAAATACAGAGTTTCTTAGCTGTGGGAAGGTGTAGTACAATTTGTGAAACAAACAGAGCTGTGAAATTTTACGCCGGAGTGCCAGGGGTTGCAGATCAAGGGATGCCTTGATAAGAGTTACACTGTGTTGTCTGCCGTACTGCGATGTGATAAAACGGGCCGCGCGATTTTGGATGGCTTCAAGTTGATCGATTAGATATTTTTGATGGGGATTCCAGATCGCCGAGGCATATTCAAGTTTGGAACGGATGAATGTTACGGAGGCGAGTTGTTGGACAGAATGGGGTGAAAAAGCAAGGGATCGTCTGATAAACCCAAGCATTTTGGAAGCGTCTGTCCAAATTTTTGCAATGTGCTCAGACCAGGTTAGTTTGTTGTTTATGATGATTCCAAGATACCTGTATGATTCTGTTTCGGAGAGTGGTGTGGAACTTAATGAATACTGATAGCTGAGGTTATTTCGCTTTCTCGATACATGCATGAACTTGCATTTCGAAATGTTCACTTGCATGAGCCATGATGTACACCAGGTTTCTATGAGGTTTAAGTCGCGTTGAAGCAGAGTCTGATCATCGGGAGTAGTTATGCGGCGGTAGAGGACACAATCGTCTGCGAAGAGACGGATACGAGATGATACGGCATTGGGAAGATCATTTATAAATATGAGAAAAAGGAGTGGTCCTAGCACCGATCCCTGAGGGACACCAGAGAGGACTGTGGTATTTGACGATCTATGGTTGCCTATTACTGTATATTGTGAGCGGTCGCGGAGAAAGCAGTCGATCCATGACAGGATTAAAGGGTCGATGTGGAGGCAGGAGAGTTTTGTCATTAAACGCCGGTGTGGAACGCGATCGAAGGCTTTGGAGAAATCCAGGTAAATGACGTCGGTTTGAAAATAACAATCTAAGTTTAAGTGAAGGTCTGTAGTGAATTCGAAGACCTGGGACTCGCAAGAATGGCCTGACCTAAAACCGTGCTGTGCCAGGAAAACCTGTGCCAGGAAATGTTCATACTGCACAGAATTCATTTGCATGATCTTTTTTGATGCAGGCACAGAAGTGGCTGCTAGTTAAAAGCTAAGTGATCGACTTGAAAAGGCACCGAGGACCACTCCACGCTAATTTTGGTCACAATAAAAATTCTGTGCCTCTTTCTAGTCGTATTGATAATATGTAATAGCAAATGACTTTTATTGCTGCAAAAATTGTGTTTATAAAGATTTTCCTGCCACTCGATTCAAGCTTGTGTCATCTGCACTGAAAAAGTGTCTTTGATCACCATTTCCAAGTGAATGGAAGTATAGCCTATGGCCTCCGAGATCCGCACAATCATGACAACAAAGGTCTGCATTTAAAGAAACAAAAGGTGACCGCAGCAGGCATCCAGGAGGGGCCAGAGGGCCTCACATCTGCATGATGACAGCTGCGACAAATTCTGCTGAACCGTCACTGGAGCAAAAAGACACTTTTCGAGGCGCTTGTGCATAATTTCGTGCTTGATGGCTGTTTGTCACGGTTGCAAATGTCAAGTGTTCTCACTCTCATGCTGTGGAAAAACCTCTTGCACGAAGTACCGTATAAACGAGTGTAAGGGCCGCAGCCGTGTACGGGCCGCACCCTGTTTTCCCGAAGGAAATATTTTGTTTTGAAATCCATGTAACAGCCGCACCCGGACTTTCGATCACCCATGTGACAATAGCCTTCTAAATGCTTGTGCCGTGGCCTGCGATCAGCTCTGCCTGCGAGCAACTGTTGGCGGCCCAATGGTTGGCAAATAGGCCCTCGAATCCGAAAAAAAAAAGTGCGGCCTGTTGAGATGGGCGTCATCGAGTCTCGCTTCGAAGCAGCCGGCACACACGTGTTTCCTGGTGGCTCCGAGCAACTCGAGGGTGGTGGTCCCCAGGCCTGCCGTCATGGACCGCACGTAGAGGGCCCAGGTGACAGCTGATTCCAATTACCGAGTTTGCCCGGTCGGAGTGCAGGACCAAAACGAAGGGGCTAAAGTTTAAGCAAAACCAGACCCCCTTTCCGAAGTGTCTGCATGTGTCGAACACCGCCGCCGGTGCTGTGGGGAGACGGATGGTATCTTCTCCAATTGCCGTGACCGTGCCGGGGAACAAAGGGCCTCGTTTCTTATGGCTGTTCGGCTTGCCAAGCACTGCAACGAGCTGGCGGGCATCATCCCCAACCCTCGCGATCATCTCCAGGGACGAGGGACCACTTTCCGGCCTTTTCGTGACCTCGCGTTCCGGACTTGAGCAGCGGGTGTCATTTGATGAAGAACAGATGTCGGTGACCCGCGGCAACCTTCGGCTGGCCAGAAACCATCACCTGCCACAGTTGACGCTACCTCGTTGGCAACCTTCTTTCCCTCAGACTCAGCACACGATGGGGGCGTGACCATAAGTGCGGTGGTGTGTTGGTGTGCACAAGTTAAAGCTCTAGGCCCCTCCCACCCCGGCGTGGGCGTCCTCAACCTAGGGAATTTAGGGAACGAGAACAGTATAAAACTCGACAACAAATGCGGCAGACTCGTCTCACTTCTGTTCACTTGGCTTGTGAAAATGTAAATAAACCCACTCGTAATCTTCCTTCCGTCACTCAACTCATTGACTCGACAGCACTCCTGTCTGCGGTGGTGGGAACGGGTGTCGACTTGACCGTGGTTCCATCAAGCAGCGGCAGCTGCTAGCAGCGACTCTTAACCCCCATTCTGCCAACAGGCCCTGACATGCGTTTATACGGTGACTGCTGTAATAATGTAATGACAGTCGGCGAGCTGAAGACACTGTGCCAGGAGACTAAGGTTGGCGAGGTGGCAGGGCCTCTTGGTCTCCAGTCTGCACACAATGTGTGTCCATAGCAGCGGAGCAATATTGCCAATATGTGCTGTTGAAGACATTTTAGCTAACTCCGCTTATACTAGCCAAGCTTGAAATAAGTTGCTGACAATTGTGCAAAGCCTTTGACATTTCTGTTATTTCAACTTTCTGGCTTTTGCAAATTAGCTTGCATGCAGCTGCGAACCCTGTTGGTAGCACTAAGCTAGAATATGCACTCTTTTCTCTGCTGTTTGATTTTATTTACAGAAGAAGCCAGCCAGTAAGCAAAAGGTGGAAATGGGTACTACAAATGCCAGTGATGTGGACTATGATTGGCTCCCCAAGGAAACTCTTGACCCGAGTGAGTGGAGGTTTTTTGTGCAGTTGTGTAGCCCTAAAATGGTTCACCTACTGCAGTAATATGAGGTTTTGCATGGTGGCACTGCTTTCACACCAAGTTTCTCTCTTGTTTCGTTATTGTAAAGGCAACATGCAGCGTGCCGCAGTTCAGCTCTCTGTGTTGCGAATGCTGTCTCGCTAAGCTGAATGTTGTGTGCATATAGCGTCGCATCAGGTGGCTGTAGCTACTTCTTCGACAGTGGCCTTAGTTTTGTTCTTTTTGTGCTACAGCTATTGGAACTGCTGTAGTTTACCCAACATGTAAGCGACAAGAAATACAGCATTGATTTGAGTGCTCTGCCAGTTCCACCGAGAGGTCAACCCTGCAACTTGCAGCTGAATTTTGGCAAAATGTATTGAAGTTATTCCCACCTTCTTTGTGAGATTACCGTTCCTCCATGCTAAGCCCACAATCACCACTCTCTAGCATCAACAAATGATGTGCATGCAAAGAAAGAAATTTTGGTCTCTCAGGCATTGGATGCAGTTCTCTTAAGGGGGGACGAGGGTCTTAAAACTGACCTTCTTGTTTATGGCTTGAATCATGAAATTTTGCACATAGATGCGGTTTTCTCTTCTGATTCCAAAAATATAGTCATAATTGAGCTGGTGGTCTTTGATCAAAAGTTATCTTAAATTCTAGAGTGTAATTAGGTAATTTCTTGTGCAGCTTTAATGAACTTTCTCACTGCATTTTGTTGATCTTAATTCGTCAATTGATAGCCAGCGAATTCCCATACCCGATGACATTCTTCCTTTTTTTGTTTAGGCCACATGTAAATTGCTAATTGTAAATTGCTATTTATGAGTTGCAGCGTCAAATACTGCGACCTTTTACTCTCGTCATAGTATATCACGATGACATCCCTTTAAAAGTAAACAAAGAATGTCACCAGGTATGGGAACTCTCTGGTTATCAATTCATGTAAATAAACGGAACAAAAAGCAATGAGAACATTCATAAAAGCTACATAAGAAATTACCTAATTACATTCTAGACTTTGTAAGATTTAAGACCACCAGCTCAAATATGATTACGTATTTGGAATCAGAAGAGAAAAATGCATCTGTGTGCAAAATTTCATGAGACTATATCCATAAATAAAAAAGTTAGTTAAGACCCTCGTCCCCCCTTAACCACAGAGCAAAGTGGAACTAATAATTCGGCGCACAAAAATTGGCTTACTCTAGCTGTTGTTCAAGCCGTATTTAGCTACCACATTGAGGCAGTATCCTTGACTGTCACACAGTTACTGTCACAAAGCGGCTTTGGCATAAATTTTTGATGCAATGAGTTGTGAAGATGTTGAAAAATCTGAGTTTTAAAACACCTATATAGTAGACACTCTTGATGTTAACGCCGTTGGGGTTCCTTTGGGACTGCACTGCTGCCACACCGTACAGAGTGCTTGGGTGTAATCAGATGATGGTGTATTGAGGGCAGCTCATAATTCGTTGCATGTGCTTTCTCTCTCTTTTCACCATCCTCGTCCCCCCCGCCCCCTTTATTTTTTCTTTTTAAAATCTTGGCTCTCAGTGTTTCGTATCTACTAAGATACAGTACAGCTTGGGTTTTGAGTAATGAAGTAAAACGAGTAACTTGTTACATTGCTTGCATGCGTGCAGACCGGTCACCAAAGAGGTCACCACGTCAGTCACCAAGGCCACGACGACTCAAGAGGGGCACTGGATCAGGAGAGGAGTAGTGAGCCATCGAAGTTATGACTGTTGCCCGTGACACTCATGCTGAGCACCACATCGCATCACAGTCGCCTGTCATATCGTTGCATCTACTGCCACAGGCATCCTCTTTGAGTGCTGAAATTACGTCCAGTCATCGCTGTGGGAGTGGTTCTTCATAATTTTGTTGTATTAAATTTTGGTCCTGACATTGGCTGGACAGCAGCCTGGTTGGAGACAGGAGCTGCAGTGGGCTGTGATAGGCCACTATAATAAAGAACTTTTTTTTACTTTTGTTTTCTTGTGTAATCACCTGTACTTGTCCTTTTTGGCATCAAGGTACACCTCCACTGCATGTGTAGGATAGGGCTACTTATTCCATATCACTAGAATTTTGTGGGCCTTCATTTGTCATCCAGGTAATTTTTCATAACATCCACTAATTTTAGTTACATTAAGTGTATTAAGTGCCCTTCATACAAATGCATCATTACAGTACTTAAGTAGAATCTTGTTGATACGAATTTAGCGGGGCCCTGGAGAATATTCCTATCATCCTGATTTGGTGATCAAAAGCAAGCCAAGTTGAACATGAGAATGAAACACAGTTTATTTGGCTCAATTATTCTCTGTCTAAAAAGGTGGTAATATTTGTTTGCACCTTCTTGGCTTTGATTTCCCTGATAAGCCCAGCCTGGAAAGCATAAAACCGTGCCACAGTTTCGTCTCTCGCACTGCCGGCTCTTGCGGTACGGTGCAGAACATCGAGGGTGTTGAGAGTTTCTGCCCCCAATGACAATGGGTCACGCTCTTCTTCATTGCTGTCCAGTGACGACAGTTCATTTGTTCCATCAATCATCTTCAATGTTCCTCAGCCCGCTGGTTGCAATGTTGTCCGAGGTGACGAAGTCGTGAGAAGCTTGAATGTACAGCATACCCCAGCTTTCGGTAGCCAAATCCTCGTTGGCCTCTTTGTCAATCAGCAATGCGACTGGTGCCGTTGTAAATCCACATTTGCTGTGGTAGTTTGCGATTGTATTTGTACTCACAGTGTCCCAAGACATGGCCAGAAAATGAGCATCAAAGAGACTAGTCTGTAGATTCTTATCTCTGTGATTGATCTTTGCGGAACCAATCTCTCAGAGACCAACCTGGCGGCCCCACGCGCGTTCCAGCTTGTGTGTGCGGGTGGCAGTTGTGCGTTCGTATCTGTGCCAGCCTGAAAAACTTTCCGTACAATCCCGAATCGTAACGTATTCTGTACATACTAGACCATCCGAGACACTTTCTAAATCAGATCAACCGTAATCGTATCATCGAGGTTCTAATTATTTTGAACGTGTCTAGCTTTCATGCGAGGATAAAGGAAATAACGCAAGCTTTGTGGATGCAAGGTAATTGATATGCACGTGGTGAAGTAGTGGTTTTTCTAAGGTGCTGTACAGTGTGTGTTGGTGCACCAGTGTACTATTTTTTAAATTTTACTGAGAACTAAAAAAAGGTTTTGCTTAGAGGGTTGTTTCACATGATGGTTTGTAACGTTCTAGTTACAGACAGCTTCACCTCATTCTGTGTGAACTGGTGTAAATACACAAATGTTTTGAGCACTTTTGCTAAGCTGTGGAACAAAGGATGTGATATGGAAAGGAGGTACAGTTCTTGAGAAGTTTAGCAAGGTCTCCAGAACAGACTGGGGCTGTCACACTGCCCCCTTCTTTCATACTCTTCCTAACCCTTCCCTGATGGAGCATTACCTTTCGAAACAGACCTTTGAGGGTTACTGGAGCCTTGGTATTTGAAACAATGTGCACCATATGTGCATCAAAAGACTTCAGTGCTGGTAGGTTGTGAATGGCTGGCTAGAATCAATTGCCACACAATCTCGTGTGAAAGCTGCACTCAAGTATGGGCCGCACTCTGTGCTCTGGACCAGATAATTGGGAAAAATATAGAGTTATATGTTTTTTTTA
The DNA here is from genome assembly GCF_055824585.1 of Amblyomma mixtum. NCBI lineage: Eukaryota > Metazoa > Arthropoda > Arachnida > Ixodida > Ixodidae > Amblyomma > Amblyomma mixtum. Next base: position 240,596,512 of record NC_143014.1, on the reverse strand, counting down.
TTTGTCTATGGGACACACCTTCAAAAGTTCACACCTGGATTTTTTAAAAATTGTGGCCATTAAAAGAGAGTATATGGTAGCTGTGCTAACATAACTATAGGTTCAGTAATTTTCCTCTGTATACAGATGAGATGATTCTATACCCGTTGCTTTTGAGGCACGCATATTGGCAGTCACGTAGGAATTACACCAAGAAGAAACTACGACATTCAGATGTTCTATGTCCTGCGCGACCACATGACCATATAGAAAGTGCGACCGGAGGCTGCAGTTCACTGCCAACGATCGTACGAGACCAACGTTCGTGTACAGGAATCTGCCTTCGGCTCTACGCGGCGGCACGACCATGCTCCTCGTAGAATGCTTTGATCAGGAAGCATGTTGAACGTTAACGTTGATTGGCGTGATGCATACCGATCTCAGCTTAACATTCTGATGCAATCACCACTTCGCGAGGCACCGGCATCGACTTCGCGTTCGAGAACATATGCCATGCACAGTGCACGAAGTAAGGCACGTCCATATGCTACTACGATCGCAAGGCGATGCTACTGTAGACCAACTGCAGGGATCTGCCGTCGCCGGAGCCCATGTTGGCCCATGGGCGACGACGGCGACGAACAAGATGCAACGTGCTTCAGGTACCCATCGGACGACGACTACGCCATATCCCGGCTATGAGGTGGAGTTCGCGCCTTCGAATCCGATGAAGAAATGTGGCAACATCATGGTGCTGCTCGGAAAAGTACTCTAATCGCTCGGTAACGTGGTGTCATCGAGAACACTACTCTAATGAGAACTCCGCATATAAAACTCGGCTGAGAGAGCGCAAGATGGCCGGTTCGTCGTCTTGCGTTTCGCGACGCCATCAGCAGCAACATTACACTCGGAAACACAGAAGCACTTAACTCCAAAACATTTCTTCGTAGCGACAGGTAATGTACTTAGACGCATTGCGTATACAGTGCTCCCGTAAGTATACACTCGCATTCCCATAATCCCGAGGACTGCAGTTCACACTCACTGGTGTTCAGCTACGCGGCGCCTGAAATTACTTCGCCGATTCGTGCACCGATTACGAGCAGCATCAAAAAGAGGTTTTTTAGTTTCGATTGTAGGTAAAAGGTAATACGTGCTACGGTTACAAGCAGTACCGTAAAAACGGCGGTCTTCATTTCACACTCAATGCCTTACAAAAACAACCCACGGTGTAGATGTGAATGATTCTTTTTTTGGATTGAATATAAGGGCTCGTATGCCCACCACTTGACTTTTTGTATTGAATATAAGGGCACGTATGCCCACCGCTTCACAAAATACTTCTCATATAAAGGCACGTATGCCCACCATTACTTCGTGCTTATTCATCGTGTCACTCACTGCCCTAACCCCGAACCGGAAACTGCAACCTGTCAGCACCACACCCAACATGACCACAGTTGAAGGCGTAAGGCTAAATGGAGGAAGACGATCCTCATGTCACGTGACTTTTAATGACGTCATAACAAAATGGCGTTTGTTTAGGTACATTTCTGGGTACTTTTTGTTGCAAAATTAGGTAAAAATGGCGTCGCAAAATTTTGAAACGTCCCTAGCCATAGTTTCTAGGTCGCTGGCGTCTCCACGGTTGCCACGGTGACCATCGCTGTCATCGCCAACGCCACGGTGGTTTGTTGACATGGCTGCGATGGCTGTTTACCGCGCGGTGCATTGACGCGTGGTGTAAGTGCTGCCGTGAAAGTCATCAAAGGTTGGTGCAATGGCGAGTAATATTGACCGCGCTAACGTCCGGACTTGTACCCCAGTGCCCTAGTGTTGTCTTTATTATGCAAGTTTGCAGTGCGACCTGTTCCAGCCGTGGTATGATATCGGAAGCCCCTAGAGACGTTTTGCAAGGCGGTGCTTGACTGAATTTGAGGTCACTTCAGTTCTCTTCGGCACCTTTCGGTATTGTATCTCGTGTTTGAACATTGCCTCCTCTAGAAGGAGGCAATGGTTTGAAGCATTGGATGAGTGTCGAAAATTATGTTTCCTAGTGTTGCGCGTAACTGATTCTGACCTGTACGTACGTACTGATAGGATGAGCTCGTATGCATAAAAATGGTGGATACTGCGAGCCATTTGGCAGTTGCGGTACATATAAACTATGTTCCTGGAGTCCTGCATGTATGCCCACTGGCGACAAGCTATGCTAAAAAAAATTAAAATGCGGAAGGAAGGCGGACTGGACGTACTACACGCTAGCCTTTGAAAGGACAACACATCTTCCGTCTTAAAGTTTAATATGCCTGCAGTGTCTACCCACCAACTAGCCAAGCTGTAATGGATTACTTCGCGTTGACACCCATGTTGCGCAAAGCACACGGTAGGCCACAGCTGCTTTGTACGACGCCGTAACGTTGCCCACGGAGAGACTTAACGCGACGCATCGTGCCACATGAACTATGATCCGTACGCCTCTTTCTTCGCTGATATATGCATTTAGCGAATGTCGTAGTATAGTCACACCACCGAACCTTTGAATATGTAGAAAGCTGCTTTTCTTTTATCTATTTGGTGAAGTGTTTTTATACTCATTAAGTAGAACGTGTGGTTCTTGGTGTATTTCTTGGAACGTTCAGCATTGGAATAAAGCCAGACAAGGCCGAAACTTGTTTTGCTTGCTCTGTCATTTCTGTAATGGTTTGTGATGAAGTGGGAGGCTTGACTTAGGCTTTCAGCATCCGCGTAGCCAGTGTGGCCCTTGGGTTTGTTTGGGAACGATGTTGGGTTATTGCGGGGTAAGTAAAACACAACACAGAGAGAAACGTAAACACTCGGGATGATCAGTTTCTTGCACCTTCTGTGTGTTACATTTTCTGAGCTTCAATTTCTAGACGCCATGAATGCATTCCAAATTTCACAGCTAGCTGTTTTTTCTGCTGCACCAGTTAGTGAAAACACAGACTGATGGGCAAGTTGGTATGACATAATAAGGCAAAAACAGCACACCTGCATAAGGAAGATGCTGCGTTTTGTCTCATCTTCCTTCATCCTTGTGCAGGTGCACTGTTTTAGCCTTATTAGTAAAAGTATGTTGTACAGGGACGTTGGATGCCATGCATGCCGTAATGCGCTGCGTTAACTTTGTGCTAGCATTTGTAGCTAGAAGGGTTTCTTTTTGACATTAGCATTGTATAAGTGAATATAATTTGTGCGCATACATGAATAGCATGCTGGCTTGGCCTTGTAGGCCACTGCATCATTATGAAGTGTATGAGGTGTCACATTAATTGCACGCCTGCTTTTACTGCACGTTGCCAGTTTTGAGGGGAAAATCTGTTTTGTGTGGAGTCAGCAGTGACTAGGCAAGCGACCTTTAAATGCAAATAAGCTTGCTCCATAGATGGTAGCTCTGTGGGGCAATGGACACACAAAAAAAAAAAAGAGTAGCCATGACCTTTCAATATAAAGTGAAGAAGCAGCATAAACCAAACATCTACACACCATGCATGTGACATGCTTCTCTGCATACAGTGAAGAGCTTAAAAATGCATGAAATGTAAACATGGCTTGTCTGCTTATATTTGGTTGTTCCTTTTAGAGGGAAGCATGTTGACAAATTTTTCTCTGCTTTATGGCAAACGTCTAAAGGAGTGTGAGATTTCAGTAAGGAAACATTTACAGTTGGCCACATAAGTTTGAGGTATTCAAATTAGAAGGTCTGAAAAAGCTGTATGCCTTTTCTTTCTAGCTGCATTCTAATTTTCATTCTTCGCTTGCCATGCTGCTGAATGGGTTGGTCTGCTGGTTCCTGAATTACTGTTTTTGTAATGTGCACAGTCAGAACATATGTATATGCCGCCGCGGTGGCTCAGCGGTTATGGTGCTTGGCTGCTGACCCGAAAGACGCGGGTTCGATCCCGGCCGCGGCGGCTGGAATTTCTTTGGAGGAGAAATTCTAGAGGCCCGTGTACTGTGCGATGTCAGTGCACGTTAAAGAACCCCAGGTGGTCGAAATTTCCGGAGCCCTCCACTACGGCGTCTCTCATAGCCTTAGTCGCTTTGGGACGTTAAACCCCATAAACCAAACCAGAACATATGTATATCACGAGTATGAGGCAACATATTTAAAAGCACAATGTGAAAAGAGCTTGTGGATACATTTTTGAAGGTTGGCAGCTCAGTTCGCTGATATGTTTAGGTGCTTTTTATATTGTCAAGGCCCAGTAGGTATTAAAGGAGTAGAGACAACAAAATTTTAGTTGTTTCTTTCGGTTAGAATGATGCGCAGTACTTTAGAAAGACTAGACAGCTGCATGGATTGCGACAAGAGGCAATATATTTATAATTGCATTTTTTCTCTCGCACTGCTTTAGCTTAAACAACCGAACGACGACTGTGATGTCAGGGATGTGTTCAGGTCATGTGAGGCATACAAAGACAGCAGTATTGTTGCAGCTTTGTTCATTGTTATTTGCATCAACTCGTACACAAACCTGTCTAAGAGTTGGAGTCACATAAAGTGAACAGGCAGAGATTATATCTCTTTTTGCATGCCTCATGTGACCTGAACATGTATCTGACTTCAGAGCAGTCATTCGGCTGTTAAAAACCGAAACCAGATGACACGAGAAAAAAAATTCAATTGTAAATTATTTAGCTGACAAAGTTAAAATCCACATGGTGGCTTGTGTACAGCATTGCCTAGTGCATCAGTGTAAAGAGAAATGCGCATCCAAAAATTTGGTTTCTCTACTCCATTAAAGATGTAGCCCATGACATGCTTGTGGCAGACCTTTGAGTTCATCATTCTTTTATGAGAGTTGTGAAACTGGCTCACTAGAGTGTAGCATATCAGGAGTCAGAGTGTTACTGGAGTACTCTGACCTCATGGTGATTAAAATAGAAGAAAACTAGTTGAGTCCACAAAGAATGAGGTGCTCCTTTCAGAAGCAGAGCTGCTGTGAAGAATGTTCTATGAAAAGATAACCATCAGCTCTTTGCTACATTTCAGTTTATTATTTTCTTGAAGACCTAGTAACGGGTATTACAGAAATGATAAGAGGTACGTTACAGAAATAATTGGTACCTGCATATTAGCATGACAAGGGGTGACTAATAAAATTTTTGTAGGGGTCTATAGAATTTTGCCTCCATCGAAATGCGACCGCCACAGCCGGGATCGAACCCATGTCTTTCGGGTCAACAGCCAAGCACCATAACCTCTGAGGCACCGCGGCGGCCAGTGATTTTCTATTACTGGCCCTCGGTACGGTGGGTTCACGGTTTTGCGGTAGAAACGTTATTGGTGTATGCCTGTTGTGCATATATTGGCTGAATATTTTTGTTCAAAGTGGTGCAAAATTTGTGAGTTCTTTTTTCTCTTAGAATCCACAATTCATACTGTGGCAGCTGTTACACTTGTATGACACCTTGATAAAACTAGCCGAAAATTATAAGCTTAAGTGTGTAGCAAACCAAGAAGGGCATGGGACAATTATAGTAATTTAGATGGAGTGGGGAAGTTGTTATATAAGTGTGTAGCAAACCAAGAAGGGCATGGGACAATTATAGTAATTTAGATGGAGTGGGGAAGTTGTCTATCGTTAGTTTTTAGATTGCAGATTTAGTAAAAGTAGACGATACCTAGGCAACATGTAAGACATAAAGCAGAGACCTGGACTTTTGGTTGCTTATAATGTGGTCAGCCGTTGCCCCGCTGCAATGGCTGAGTGGTTAGGGTGCCCGCTGCTTTCCCAAGGACGGGTTCGATCCCAGTTGCGGCAGCTGCCTATCAGTGGAGGCGAAATGCTAGGCGCCTGTGTACTGAATGACATCAGTGCTCGATAAAGAGCCCCATGTGGTCAAAATTAATCCATAGCGCTGCACTATGGCGTTCCTCATAACCCATGTTGCCTTCGGACGTTAAACCCCATATTCTATACCATACCATAACATTGACGTGTTTTGTGTGCTTGACCATTTAAGCTGCAGTAATTGCTGAGCACTTGTTGAGTTTTCATGAGTATTTTTATGTGTAAATGCACAATGTGTGACGGGGTGCATATCGACAATTACGTATGCATGGCACTCATGCTAAGACTGGCGTGCATGTGAATATTCGTGTCCATCGTGCAAATAAACGGAAGTTGCATAAATAGTGAACTAAATGTAGTGTCAAAATGTCTGTGAAAAAAAACATTCTCATGTTTGCATGTGCTGTTGAGTCATTTTGATTGTAATGGCAAGCGTGGTTACGTTCAAGATTGCAGCAATATCTCGGCACATTATGATTTTGAATGGTAAAATTTTGTCTGTCTTGCATCCGTTGCAGTTTCAAGTAAGGTGGACGCACACAGTTTCAACATTGCTGCCAACATGATTTGTGTGAATGGCTTTATTGTACACTGTTGGGAGTAAGGCTTCTAGCCCATCCGAAGTGCTCTGATGAAAAATACCATTTATAATGGTACTTGTGGTTCTTTCATGTCATTTAAACTAAACTCAAATAATAAATAATGTGAGTTTGAGCTGCATAAGTGAAAGTTATGTGACCGCTTTGTTCATGACAGTACATTTGGTTCGGTTCAATCCGCTACAATGATAGAAGACCGTTCTGCTTTGAAACAGCACATTGACATGCATTCAAGCTTGGGATGAGCAGCAAGAGAGAAAGCGTGCATATTGTTGACGATGCAATGTTGACCCTTAAGTGCCCCTGTTACGTTTTCAGTTTTCTTGCCTTAATTTTCTTATGGTCGCACTGGGCGACCCGATTTAGAAAACTGCCAAAAAATAGTCGCACGTCCTAGCTTTAGTCAAAACCAAGGAAAAGAAAACATGCATATTTATATTTTTGATTTATTTTTATGAATCAATTTTATTGGCGTTTCCTTTGAATGAGTGTGTTGGTTTTCGTCAACTGCATAAATGACTTTCTTATTTATGTTGCAATTTTTAACGTTTAATGCTTTTTTTTCTAGTTTATTGCTGGTTTCGGCTATTTGTATTTAATTTTCTTTGAGGGAGCGCGCGATGATGATGATGCTAGCGCTCTTACAGCGCCCCCTGCAGTCAGTTAGCAAAGAAGAAAAAAACATCATGGCGGTTGTTTACGTACGTTCGAATCGCGGTCGGCGGCTGTTGCGAGTGAAGTATTCGTCGGTGTCTCGTCTTTGTGGCGTGTGTAGTTCTTTAAATTTGCCCCTTTTTTGTTTGTGACCAGTAGACCGCCTATGGAATGCGTGTTTACCTCCCATGCGTCCCTAAAGGTGAGTGAGCAGGACGCAAGCCCGCGCCGTCCAGTACTGGCGTCCCTGATCTGGGTGTTTCCAGCTCATTCTGGAAAATATCTGTGCATATAACTCTTGTTATAATCATCACGATGCAGTGCGTGGGCTGTGATATGTCGTCGCATTGACTTTCTCGTGATGCAAGGGTTGGAGAACATTGCAGCATGTCGTTTCCAGCCAGCCTTCGATCCTTCAAGACACTGATCTGGACACCGAATGGCGACAGTACCAGTTGACGACTGTTGTGGGTGCGAGGTGGCGTAGATCTGCTAGATCACAGAGAGAATCAATTGCCGGCAGAATAATCGCAAGACTAACCCACCTGTGGCTCGCAACCACCTCAGTGGACTGAAAAATGCTCGGGACAGAGCGAAGCAATAAAGCTGCACGGTGCGAACGCTATAGATACGTTGCTTACGTCTCTTGTAGTACCTATCTGAATTAAATGTTCTGGAATGCACTGGCAGTGTGTACTTCTGCTCTTGAGACCGAGTCGTCCTTCATGGCGCAGAAAGAGTGCACTGAACGCATGTGCATACGCTGGGCGGCGCACCTTAAAAATAAAATTGTTTCTATGTTCACTGCATGTTTTCAAAGGCACATGAGTTCTAAGGTAATACTCCGAGTTCTCGTTCTGCTGGTATAGTCATATTTGGTCTGTGCAATCAATGACTCTGTGCCCACATACTGTCAAAAAGCAAGATTTGTCAGATCTTTGTCAGCCAGAGATGATGTGCTGGCATGCGTAAATTGATATATAGCATCGTAACAGTGTGACACTGAACACTTTATTAAGATGTAATAGTAAGTAATTTCGATGTTTGTGTAAGCCAGTGTATTTGCCTTCATTGAAAAAGATATTCAAGAAAGTGTTTTGGTGTTCGTATGAGGCGGGACAGAACTTGTGTACAAAGTATGTGATAGCCAAGTGCTCAGGGCGAAATGTCACCTATCACTGCCTCTCGCCGGGGCAGGTGGCTCTCTGGAATTCTTTACTTCAGCATACTGCAAAACTAAAATATGTGAAGAGCTGCGCTCAAATTTCGCTTTACCGACTGTAGTTATTGGCTGTCGTTTTTTTTTTTTGCACGTGGTTTACTGCTGATACAATAACACACATGGCTCAGTCTGTGCATTGTACTGTGTGCTACTTACTGCATGCAATGTGCAATGCTTCAAAAGCAAGGGTTCGGGCAAGTTGTTTGTTCTAGTTAAGGTTGGTCGCCAAACAGAAAGGGACGACACGGGAACCAGACACACAGCACCGACTATCGAGATTTCTGTCAGTGCTGCGTGTCCGGTTCTCATGTTCATGCTGTCTTTATTTCTTTGTAATGTGACCAACCTTAGCTTCAAAAGCAGTCTTTGCACTATGTATAGGGAGAGTGCACAGAGAGGGCCTGGTAATAAGCGTGTTCATTTTGTGCTTGTGTCTGTGTACAGCACCTGGTGCTAACTGCTCGCTATACTGCACATTTAAATTTAGGTGCCAAATGTACTTCCTTGTGATGCAGTGTGTGCACACCAGGGAATGATCTCGCATTTTGCATGGTGCAGCGAGTACCCTTCTCCTTAACATGTAACAAACTGTAGCTGCCTTTCAAAAATATCATTTTAGTGCATCAGCATCAGAACCCCCTATGTTGGAATAATCCGTCGGTCTGAAGCCTCAGGTGACAGAGTGGAGGGAGTGAAATCCACCTTCACGAAATTGCAAGGAAGAGGGAAGAAGAGAGGGCGGGAGGAGGCGGTTGGCAAGCGGTTGAAAATCTGATTCGAAGGGTGGAGAGAGTGGATGTGTCACTGATGGATGGGATTTCATCGGGTGAGTGGAGTGGGGGTGTCACGTAGTGATTGATGGTACCCATTCGTACAGTCTTACCCTGTCAGTGGCTGCTCCGTCCGGCAGGAACATAATGCTAACTTTGGCTTATGGGGTTTAACGTCCCAAAGCGACTCGGGCTATGAGGGGCGCCACAGTGGAGGGATCCAGTAATTTCGACCAACAGTGGCCCTTAACGTGCTCCGACATCGCACAGCATCTGGGCCTGCAATGTGTCACCATCGGAATACAACTGCCGCAGCCGGGATCATACCAGCGTCTAATGGAATTTGTTTAATTTTGTCGTTACACTCACAGTAAGATTAGTCTTTCCCACGTACAAGTTGTATTTAATGTCAGAGTCCAAGGAAGGGCAGCTTTCCAAAGCCACAGCTGGGCTTGTACGGCGTAATTAAGCAGCATTAACATCCTTTAGAATCAATTAACGTGTTTGTACTATGATTACACAATGGACACGGTATTTATCAAGGCAAACAATGGCAGCGTATATATGCCTGCAAATGTTTAAATCAAGAATAGTATCTGCTAGCTTATTAAAAATATATCATTTATAAAAATGACCGTCCAACTTCTCAGAAGTACCAAATCTGTGGAGAAATACAAATTGCAGATTGCCAATATGCCTAGGAAAATACATTTTGGCTGTCAAAAAAGGATTAGGAGCACTTTATTATTAATTACGCGAGGATTGTGGAGAGATGGGTCGGGTCACACCCAATAGTGCAAAACATGAACCCTTAGAAAAGATGCGAAGTTGTGGCGCCTATGCACTCATATGCTGTGCATAATGGGCTGCCTTGCATTACCATAACCTGTCCAGGTAGACTGCCACAAGTCAATAAAAATCTCCGATATATACAACCGCAGTTTTCAGTTAGGTAGACATTTTATTTGCGACATTCTTAATCTAGCTGGCAGGCTATCACCAGCCCGAGGTGAATGTGACGTGCAGGATGAAACGGGTGCCATATCTGGATACTGGAGTAAATGTGATGTGATGAGCCTTGGGAGCATTCCTCTTCACATGGCGCCAGGCAGTCTTGCGGCCACATAATACGGCTGACAGTGCTTCATTCTGTAACCTGTAATACCGCAGTTACTTGCATCATGGATGCAGTTTCTTGTGGGAAAAAATTAGAATGGTAAGTTTGGTGCATTTATTACATGGTGTAAAACATGGTGTGGTCAGTTGAACTTTCCCCAGATTTTGATTATTGATGTAGGGAAAGCATTTATTATGCAAATGCATCCATTATTTAAGTAAATATGGTGTACAGAAACCTGGAATGGAAACAGAAATCAGCATCTGCAGGATTGAAACAAATTCCTAACAACTTTGCCACAGCACCATACCCATGACTGCCAAGCCACATTTTAGCCCCTAGCCTTTCACTCTACACTGTCCTTAATCTGTTCATTCCCAATGGGCCAGACATGAGGCCGTATGGCACTCGGGTATCCGTATCTGCCTATATGGACATGCCACGTTGTCTACTACACAGCTTTTTAAACACTTGTAGCAACAGTGTCAGTTTTCTCAGAAGCATGAAACTTTGTTATGATTAGTTTTATGACACACCCAGCACATTAACAGGCATTCTAGCCAAATTATAATTTCGTTGCAGTTGGGCTTTGAAGCATTTTTCATTAATGAGTAAAAAGGAAATGACATTAACTGGGCACTATATGTTTCATCTAAGCTGCCTTCTCGACAAATAGGGGCATTTTAGAATTTCTAGGCAACAAAATTCGCACAGTGTTCCCATCACACAACAGAAGGCTCATTGCTTGGAAGGCTGGTGGAGAGACACTGTGTAAGAGCCAAGCAAGTTCATTTATGAAGTGCTTTATCATGTGAGGGAAGGCTATTCACAGCTGTTTCTACCATGGCAATATAAGTTCGTGTCACAAATTGCACCAGCAATGCTCTGAAAAATGAGTAATACTGTTTTTCTGTTGCAGCAGTATTCTCTTTGCAACATAAGATGAATAGTAGTTTTGCGCTGCAGCTTTCAGTGTGCAAGATGACAGCTACGGCTTAGCCTTTTGTCAAGAATACTTTTTCTCATATGCATTGCAGAACTGTAGAACCACATATTGTCAACTGTCCTAAAAAGGCAAGGTGTGTTGCTGGGCGAGTTGGTTGGGGTACATCTTGAGAAAAACAGCGCTTGCAGACAAAGGAAACGAGAAGGACACACAACTGCGCTGTTTTTTTTTTGTGTGTCCTTCTTGTTCTGGTCCTTTGTCTGCAAGCACTGTTTTTCTCAAGATGTCCTAAAAGGGCGGTGCACTGTGATAGCACGACGCAACAAAGAGGAATGCAGCATGGAGCGACACTTCATACTAATTTTATTGAAGAGCGCATGCCTCTCTGAGTGCATCACATGCAGACAAAATGAAATCAAGCAGGGATGACGAAGAAATAAAATTATAGTGAATGCAAGGCAGGTATGAACAAGAAAATGAGTGCACTAATTTCCCAAAGATGAAAAATGTTTGCCAATTGTCAGAAGTTCTCTGTTGAGCAGTGCCAGAGAGGGCGTACTCACACAAGCAGATTCTGAGTAGGGAATGAGGGGCCTGAAATATCTCCATTTCTTAATTGTCGGGTTTAACATTCGGGAGCGACACATGGGCTATGAGGGACACCATAATGGAGGTCTCTGGATTAATTTACACCACCTGGTGCCCTTTAATGCACGCTGACTTTGCACAGCACATGGCCATCTTTGTATTTTGCCTCCACTGAAATGTGGCTGCCATGGCCGGATCAAACCCACAGCCTTCGGGTAAGCAGTCTAAGAATGCCAGAGCCACTGAGGCGCCGTGGCGGGATGAGTTCTCCATTCCTAGGAGGAAAGTTTCGGGAAAAAGGAATGACTAGAAAAGAAATACCAGAGGCCTGTAGTGCACCCTCAATGGTGCTGCTTGATATGGGATATGATGGCGCACCTTTCTCATGACCATGTGGGCTTCAAGAAAATTAGCAAATGGCACTCCTCTTCCCTGCTGTGTCTTGAGCTTGCTATGCTAAAGCACTTTGTCAGAATAGCCCGCCAACTAGCTCATAACATAATCCTAATCCCTCACCTGAAATCTGCCATCTTCAGCTGGCAGGGCCTACAAACGCCAGCACAGTCAGATGCTACTTTCTGGCTGCTGTGCATCTGGCACGAGTGTAGCTCCATTATAGCAACAGCATGCATGTGCTTGCACATGTGCACATGCGTTGCATGGTCAACACGTACATGTGTACATGTTGTGGCAAGCCTCGCACTGCTCACAATGAAGCTCGCAGCCACTGCACGATTTGCTAGTTCTTTCCACTGTGTGCTTGAAGTTCACCAAACTTTGTGACTTTACATGCCACTGGCCATCTCCCACTCTCTCAGTACTGGACTTAGAAAGCTCAATCCCCACTTTATGCTTCCTAAATAGGGCAGATTTGCGGTGGTCTGCTCCTCCTTTGACACCTGTTGTAAAGTTTTTCGGATGTGAAATTGAAGAGTACTTTGATTAATGTATTCAATCACCCATTTACCTAGCCACCAAAGTGAGAGTACTTCAGTGCCTTGTGCACTGACTCCAAGTGATTATTTTTTGTTGATCCAATGTACTGCCTATAGCAGTAAGCCCACTGACATGCCCTCATTGCGTATGTTTTCTCAAAATTTCTGACGAAGCCAAAGGCAATTAAGCTGATGCTCTTTGGAGTGGATACCAAGAAGTGCAGGGAGCAACTGTTGAGAGTCAGTCTCATCTGTCCACTTCATCAGAGTGTGCAGCATGTCCCTTGTTGTACTCCTGCAGTCCTTGTTTGTGACTGTATTCAGGTGCGTGCTCCAGTTGTGTAGCACCTGCCAGCTGCAAAGCAATCGACTCCTCAAGGGACCCATCACCTGCTCCCATGCACTGCCATAAACAGGGGCATCATCAGACATAAATGCCTGACATGGTATTGTGTTTTTTCTTTGATGGCCTCGAAAAACCTCACCACAGTGCCCGTGTTCACCCTTTTTGAAATCAAGTAGGCACACGGCATACCAAAGGCATCTTGAGAAATTGTAAGCAGGGTTGTCAGTTGGAATTAGTACTTATTTATGCCATGGGTGGAGTCAATGCACAGTTTCGCTGCCCCCAATTCATAAAGGAGCTCTCGTTGTGGGAACGTCATTAATGCTCGCTCAAAGTCACCATCATGACTGTTGGGGTCACCCTTCTTCCTGTAATACAACAGTGGCGACTCATTTTCTGCCCTCCTTTCTTCGACCCATAATTCAACACTCTTAAAATTGTCTGCATCTCTCTGCTCTGTTTTGCCAATCCTAAACTTATCTGCAATGTTACGGAGGTCCTTAGTGGTCACAAGTTGCATCCGTGGGCTTGATCCACTTGTACCTGCTCGGATGTTGTGCACAATGGTTTTTTCTGGCACTCCTTCTGCTAACCGGCCTGAAAATGGTACAGAAAAAAACTGTTAACATCTCTGGTGGTTCATCTGCCTACAGCCATGTAATAAGTAATAAAGTGACAAATACTTCTGGTCGGATTCCTTCGTTTTGCACTTTGTTCCTTTTCACAGGTGACACACAGTTCATCTTACTTTCATTTCACTTCTGTGGCACTGCAAAGCACACGACAAAATGGTTGTTTCAAAGCCAGATGGACTTTATTTTTATGAGCTTGAGTGTTTAAACTTGCATACTGCAATGCAAAACAGGGAAGTTATATACAGCGTGTTATAAATGCAGAATATAACAGCACTGAAAATGTGGACAAGAAAAGAATAAGGACGTGTGCTTCTCATCCTGTCCCATTTCATTCTGCATATTCAAAAAATGCACCAATTCGCCTGACAGCAACCTTTAAAGGAGTAGAGACACTAAATTTTTGAACGCGATCTTTGTTTCTTTGGACTTTTGCACAAGACAATAGTGTACACGAGTCACAATGTAGAATTCACTTACGCCAGGTGAATAATTTCTAAGTGAATATTTTTCTCATGCTGTTTCAGTTTCAACACCTAAATGACTGCTGCTAAGTCAGAGACAATTGGAGGGCATGCCAGTCATACATAAACTGAAATATAAATGCTGCTTGTTCGTTTTTTTTGCAATTTCAACTCTTGTGCAGGTTTGTGTTTTATATTAGTGGTTTTTCAGGAAAGGAAATGGTGCAGTAACTGCCTCAACCATGCCATTAAGGAAAGAAGGAATGAAAGAAGCAAGAGAGAAAGAGGTGCTGTAGTGGAGGGCTCCGTAATAATTTCGACCACCTGGGGATCTTTGGGCACTGACACTGCGCAGCACGTGGGCACCTCTTGCCTCCATCGAAACTCAGCTGCCGCAGCCGGGTTCTAACCCCGGTACTCCAGCTTAGTAGCTGAACACTCAAACCACAGCCGTTCCTCCGAGCATTACTGATGAAGAGCCAAAACAGCCAAATAATTCTAATTAATGAAAGTTCACTGCAGACGATCTGTCTTATGAGAAAAAACATGGCCCTTATACAACCATTAGACTGGTGGCGTTGCATTGATCAGCAACAAAATGCCTACGCTTTTGACAGGCAGCCAAAAAAAGAGGCTAGCATCGAGTGCAACTGTCAGTCATTCAAGACACGTTTCATGGAGCTCAAGCCGACTTCTTACGGATGAAGTTCAACGTCAGCCGATTGAGCGACAGACCTAGGATAGTCAATGAAACCAGCAGAAAAACAAAAGAACAGACATTGGAGTAGTCCAGTGCTAGATGACATTCCTAATTATGTTCAGTTCGAAAGACTGGACCCCTTCCACAAAGCATCTCTAAACTAAACGGCATGAAGTTCGTACAGACTGTGCTGTGCATGCAATGTGCCGTGGATCAATTGTTTTCCACCCTTCGATGCGACCAAGTAGGCTGAAGTGAATTGCACTGCAGTCAGATACAACTCGAGAACGAAGTGGCAGATGGCCCTTAAGAGGGTTCACCAGTGGCAGTGTCCATAGGAAATACATGGGAACTTTCAGAAGGTATACCGTGTCTAAACATGGCTCGATTTTCACGAGGTTTGTGGCAGCGTTTTCTTCTTTAGTGAATAGAGGAAATGTTGCGGGCAGATTTTATTGTTTGCATTTTTTTTACCAATTAGACGCAAAGTTCCAGAAAAATGCTGCTTTTAGATATGTCGAACTTCCCTGTCATCTCTGGAAAAAACTCAGCCAAATATCAAAATTTCGTCCGCAACATTTCCTCCCTTTTTCGTTCTTGATTGTTAAGCCGCAATTTCTATCCGTATCGAACCTAGTGTTTGCGTTTTACAGGCTCTGAAAGTTGTGTATGTATTTTCTGTGGGGATTTGAATTTCGCGCTAAAATATTACTAGTGCGACGTGGCTCCACCTGGCGACAACTTATTTTGTCGCTACTACACTCTACCACAAACTTCTTGCTTGTCTGTGTTCATGCGCACACTTTTTTCTTATAACCTGGACGAACTTTATTTCTTTCGTTCCTTTTCTTCTTGCTTAGGCTGTATTTGGAAAGGATTTCTGCTTTTCTTTTTTTTCTCGAGCTTCTGGTGCCAAAAGGAAGGGGGATGCAAGGCCACACCCAAAAGCACCTCACTCTCCCCCCCCCCCCCCCCCCCCCCCTTAGCTCACACAGTAAGGCATTGTTCGCCCCAAAACACTCGTGAGTCGAGTTATCGGGTCAAAAACCGGTTACTGGGTCCATGTAAACGTGCCGAGTCGAGTCAGGAGTCAAGGGGTCGGGACCAGTAAATTCCTTTTTTTTTGACTGAACTCCATCCTGCCCCGATGTGCTTGCAAACTCTATCGAGCCGAAAAAACGGAGGGGAGAGGATAAATGCAAACTTGTTTTTCACTTGCGCCGTCGCACCTGCGAAGCAGCGGTGGTGTGCCTCAATCTTGGATGCTACCACCAGTGGCGTAGCCAGAAATTTTGTTCGGGGGGGGGGGGGGGGGGGGGGCTCATGTTGCAGCGCGGCCTCCTGATAGAATTTGTGGAGAGATCAAACGCAATAATAAATGCATTGCAATTGACAATGCCATTGTGTATTAGGTAACGCTATGCACTGTCTAGACAAGTGAAATATGTATTTTTTAAATAAAAAAAATGTATTCGTATGTTCAAAAATCGTGGCAGACATAACTGATACCAATGCTTCCATGTTTTTGCGTATTTAATAAGTAAAGAAAATACCACACGAAGTCTAGAGCTATATCAGTCCGAAACGAGCAAAACAGTGCATGCCGCTGATATGAAAAAACCACAGTTCTCGTCCTTTTAAGTTTCATCCAACTTTGATTTGCTTGGTGCCTTGTTGGTGCTGAGAAGCGGAAGATGGGTGTTCGGCGCTGGGAAGGCTCGTACGAGACTAGGCATAGTAAGCTACAGGCTGTCACTACAATCGAGGACATGCTTCTGTAGCTATGTAAGGAAGGCGGGAAAGGGATGAAAACCAGTCATAAGGCCTTGTGCTAGGAGCTCCTTTCTTTCCTATTATTTGGAGACTGACTACACAGGTGTTCAACACAATGGGACCTTTTCTGGGTAATGTCCTGGGGATGCACCAAGCCTCGCTTCCGTCATTTTAACCAACCACACCTGTCTGCTCAGCCGAAACCAGTAGCCCCCCTCTACCATTGTAAAAGAATTTTCTCAGAAAAGAAGGAAGAAAGCTTAGGCAACCCAAACCGGAAACGCTAAATTGGTGGGTTACTGGGAAATGGTCTATTGTCTGACCCCCACATCCTTCTTTGCTCAATGGCTTGAGAGGGGTTAACTTTTTTGTGCTTCGGTCCCAGGAAACTTGGCCACATACCTACACAAAGTTCTGGGCTCTACTTTTTGTACGCGGAAGAACGAATACTTTCGTGTCGCGGTGTGGTTTACACACCTGGAGGGGGTATAGAACTTACCTCCTTTTTGGGGTACTCAGGTGCTGCCATCTATCGACAGAAAAAGTTCAAATCTGAGTAGCCTTGTAGCTGGTGAACCCTCTTAAAGAAGACCCCCCAGTCAATGGTGTCAGCTGATTTTCATCAATTAATCCAATTAAAGCCATAACTAAACCCCTTTCATCTGCCACCCTCCTGCAATGCTACCCCCTAGGATTAACCATGACATCATGAGAATCGGTCGACGCCATTGGATGGCAGGCTTCCTTTGAGGGGCATTGGCCGCTGGGTTCTTAAGCTGTGTCCTACTATAACTTCTTCCGCCCCCTCGTTTTGTGGGACATGCCTTCTCCCACTTTACAATAGGCATTTTCGTGTTGTCCCACCTCTTTTGTGCCATAGATGCATCGCAGAAGAATAAAAATCATTGAAATGATCACTCGAGTTAATGAACAATATCTTCCCCCTAAAATACATTTCTATTGCACCTTCGTCTCCCATTTATGAAAGGTTGGTGGAGTGTAGCCTCTAAACGTTTTCACATTCCGGTACAGTCAACACAGCATGCACAAATGCTTTGTACAAGAGGAGTGGCTAACCTGCAAGCACTCTGGCGTCATCCTGGGACAGCCTTTGGTGGCAGGCCTCATTGAAGTGTCCGTAGTGTTTCTTTTGAAACACTACATATCCCTTGCCCTCTTTCTCCATGACCTCTAGAGTAGCAAAGCAGTGTTTGCCGATTTTGCAGCTTCCTTGCCCCTTTTCCTGCCTTTGGCGCTGTTCTATAGGAAGCTCTTCATACGAGCCGGAACGGTGGCAGTGCAGGTAGCGTTTAAAAACCCTTGGTGCACATTCCTTCTTTCCTGTAGAAGCTGTAAAATGGCAGCAAGTTTTGCTTTCTTCTCTGTCTTTCCAGGCGCAAAATCCTGAAATGGAAAGATTGTAAACATAACTAAGCACTCCACATAGTCTTAGTTAATTATTAGTGTGAAAGCACAATTCCGAACGGTAAACCCCGAGCAAGATCCTGCGATGTATGTGGGTTTGTGCCAAGAGCATAGCAACGGCGACATAGCAACCACAGCCTCACAGCAGAATTGTAACATAGTTATGACACGATGCCAACATATGATGTTAAGTCCATGACCACTCATGACTAAAGCTTATGCGCCAATAAATCCAACACAACAACAACTCATGACTAATATGAAATTTTTAAAAATTGAGGCGTGAACAAAGGTGGGCTCCATTTTGATAAAAACGTGTACACAATGATAGCAGATGAATAACGACATAAGGCATCCTTAGAAAGCCAACAGTAAAGTAACAAGACAAGGCAATGTTCATGAAATTCTGCTTTTGCACGTTTATAAAATTTCGGCAAAACTTCTCTGTCAATTTTTTGTGTATCACACTACTTTCATTTTTTGAAAAGCAAGGCCAAATTAAAGTTTGTACTTTTTACATACACTAATGAAAAATGCATGTGCTATGGAGTGGGCACATATGCAGTACTCTCGCACTACTACTGGCGCTCTGCCAAGTGCGCATGACAATCACAGATTTAGCTTCACATTTTTAGCCTTTTGCCTGCAGTGCAGAACTGCATTTCCCAGCTTTTTTATTGTTAAAAATTTATCAGTCATTCGCTTACTGTTTTTTCCTGCTATAGCGCATGGGGAACAAGTTTTGGAGAAAATTATTAAGTTCAGGTTAAGTTATTACACAGACTGTTACATGGAAGTTTGGTTTGGTTGGTTTATGGGGTTTAACGTCCCAAAGCAACTAAGGCTATGAGAGACGCCTCATGGAAGTATTTCAATTTTCATGGAAGTATTTCAATTTTACTACATCCTGCAAAAACTCATTCCTGCACAGCAACCTTTTACATGGCCCTGTCCTTTGACCACAAATTCAGGTCAGCGCTGTTGACTTCTGAAGGCAGAACAATGCTGGGCATTCTTCCTACACACTTCTGCGTGTTGCGATTGCCATGGCTTCAGCGCTGCTAAGCTGGTGCATGCCGCGACAATGTTGTGTGTCCTGTCGAGACATTGCAGGTGCCTGCAACAAAGCATAAGCAAGGCCTGTAGCAGCGAGTCTGCTCCAAGGACCAGTTTTTTCCTGCAGTTTTTTTCCACTTTAAATATGAAAGAGAGTGCACTGCTTGTCACTTTGCTTATGGAGGAGCTAGGACACCAAAAAAAAATTCTGCAGACACACATAAGACTGCTTACCAGCGAGAATGCCAAAGCATTAAAGTGCACAGTCATGCTATGTTGCAGAATGATGAGTCATGAGTGCAAGGCATGACTACGCAACTTTGTACAAACTCTGCACACCTTATGTTACTAGTAAAGTGCTGAGTCATGCTACACTTCAGAATTACTAGGAGTCAAAACTATGACTACCTAAACTTTGTACAAACTATACCTTACATTACAAATAAGTGCAAAATGACTATGACAAGTCATGGCTTTCAAAGGTTATAGTACCTTACGATTCACATTTCACTCGAATGCCCGCAAAGGCTACCTCTGCAGATCTGTCGCACTAGACTAAGCCCATTGAAATCTTCATGGTTCCTTTAAAAACGTGTATGTCATCGCTAAGTTTTCGTGCACAAAACCACGTGCAAGTTTCCCCAGGTGAGTGCAAGCCCGTAAATAAAAAAAAGAACGCGCTTTGTGTTTACAAACCTAAAATGCGCGCACTCTTAAAGTCAATAAACTGCAACTTTTCAATCGGTAATCTAAGCGCGCGACTGCATCCCGCTTTGGCCCTTTATTGCTTTGATCACTGCGTGCGTGCATGCAACAGTTATAAACTTCGTTTCTTACCTTTATTATTAGAGTCGAAGACTAGATTCTCCACCTCTTCCTCGAAGTTGTGGTGCCGTCGCAGGTCACGAAGGGCGACAAAATGCTTCGGACGTAAGTCGCACAAGAACGGCCGTGCCTTACTACATGTTGTTATTGTTGTGACTGGGAGAAGGATGAAAAGGAAATTGCATGGGCCTGCCTACTGGCTGGAGCCGAGCCACCACCGCTGCCGCGTACAGATAGAGAAGAGATCAGAGGAAAGAGAAAAAGAAAAGACGCGTCGCAGCAACAACTGCGTCCTTCCCCATGAATATCCTTGATGGGTGTTTTTAAATTACTAGTATTGAAGAACGCCTTGTCGCAAACCGCTGAAGCAACGCCATCGCACGCGTCCGTCTCCATGCTCAAGGGAAAAAAATAAACAAGCGAGCAAGAAATGCACCTTGGGATACCTCGGGATATTGAGCAAGGATTTTCACGAAGAGTTGAGATTTTTCCTGTCGGTTGAAGCGCAGTGTTCCCCAAAAGTCCCCACAGAGTGACGTAGAGTAGAGGAGTGACGTCTTTTCTCGGTTGGCCAATCGCAACGAGGATCACCTTCCTCTGATTACGCCCTCCGCAGTTGAAGTAGCCAGTGTGGTTGAAATACGATTTCGTTTTTTTTTTTTTTCGCATTGCATTCAAAGGATCACCAAAATTGCTAAGGCTTATTTTGCGCATTATGACACGTCGGATGTTTATTTCACTTTGATAGCAGAGACCATTGCAGCAGACCGCAGCGTTCGCGCTGTCCACAGATTAACCGTTACCTGCAGCCACGTAGCCATGGAGGAAAGTTTCTCATTTACCTAGAGGGAGAGCAGGCGGCGCTGCACTTTATTACTGACTCCATCCGCCGTTTCTCTATCCATTTGTCTATTCACCATAAAGTGTCGCAATGCCGGGATAGCCGGGAAGAGGAGGTTGGCTCAAAGCCGGTAGTAGCTTGGCTGTCCTTGTCTGAATATTTTCGACATCGTGGCGCCATTCCTGCAAGAAACTTCTATCATTCCGTACGAAACTGGAGTTCCACGCATATTCCACGTTCCATCCTACCGCATGCTTTATAGCTCTTCCTCTCAAGCGTTTCAATTTCGCGCTTTGAGCAACCAGGGAAGCCTAGGGAAAAGCAACGCTTTTGCAAAACTGGCTGCCAAACTAGCCAAACGTAGCCAAACGGAGCGCCGGTCGTGGTTGCCTTTTCTTCGCTGCGTTAGCTGCGTGTTGACACCAACGTTTTGTTGACACGGTAGTGACGCCTACATTGCCTGGCGGGTTACTCCCATAGAGCTTATATACCAACTGTTGCTCCTTCTGGCCGTAAACAGTTCTCATAAGTTATCCCACGAAGCAGTAAGAACTATTTAATTCATTGCCAATTCAACGCCGCACAATGCCTGTTACTGTCGGGCAACAAACGACGACCGTTTCTTCATCCGGCGGGAATGAAAGACTGGCATTATGCGCTTTCAAGTTCGGCTACCTGAAAACACCGGATGGCTGGGTCAAACTAGCTCAAGTGGTAAGTGAAAGTTGGTTAATAAAAACTCCTAGGGTGTTCATAAAAATATTGACAGCTGTAGTTACTGTGAAGTATGCGCTGTAGTGTTTGCGTGAGGCGCGGACAAACGTGTCCGTGCTTTGATAAGGACACAGCGAACTTGCCTGTAACTCGTGTAAAGAACCTCTTCCGAAGGCGCCCATCTCTGCGCTGAAGTCGTTTTGTGCGTGCGTGCGTTCCTGCTTGCGTGCGTGAAGCTGCCTCGCACTGTTGCGTTGCTTACGTATGTAGTACGACACCTGTGGAGTTTTTTGCTCACAACTGCTTAGAATTGTTTATCCACGCGACACCTGAATTAAAAGGTACGCAGCCGTATGGCTGGTAAGTCAGATATGTAATGTGCGGATTAGGTTGTACGGGAACAGATTATAAAGTATCAGCCTTTTGGAGTAATAAAAACATTTCGCCTGCATCTGCAAAGATGGGCGGAGCTTTCCCACCGCCTCCGCATGTGCACGTTCCGTCGTCACCAGGCTGACTTCTTTTCTTGTCTCAGTTCCGCTACCTGGCAGTGCTCTTAAATTATTTTAAAATATATTTATATAATTGTTCCCGCCTTTTAACTTACCTGGCGCGCGAAACGCCTTCATTCAGTTGTTACGATATGTGCTACGATTGATAAGATATGTGTCCGATTATACAGGGTGTTTCACCTAAGACTTTCTGCAATTTTTAAAAATAAGCTATTTGAATTAGATGCGCGCTTTTTCTGGCATGGCATTGTCAGTGGTGTAATACATCAAATGCAGCTAAGACGTGCTAACTAGCAGGCTTGTTAACCAATATTTAATAGTTAACTTTTAAACTATTACCGTTGGGCTCCTTAACTATTGAGAGGCATGCAGCCCACCGTAAGTAATGTCCATATCCGTTTTTAGAATTTTGAGAACGCGATTATCCTCGGCGCTGTGGCCCAACAAATTTTGGCTATTTCGACGAGTTACGTGCACTGGAGAGGTTGCTTTGCCTGCAAGCTTCTCAAACCGCATGTATTTTGGCGCGATGTAGGCGAAATTTGTTGGGCCACAGCGCCGAGGATAATCGTGTTCTCGAAATTCTAAAAACGGATATGGACAGTACTTACGGTGGGCTGCATGCCTCTCAGTAATTAAGGAGCCCAGCGGTAATAGTTTAAAAGTTAACTATTAAATATTGGTTAAAAAGCCTGCTAGTTAGCACGTCTTAGCTGCACTATGATGTACTACACCACTGACAATGCTATGCCAGAAAAAGCGCGCATCTAATTCAAATAGCTTATTTTTAAAAATTGCAGAAAGTCTTAGGTGAAACACCCTGTATAGTGATACCAATGACTAATGCTCAGCTGCCACGCGGAACGTACTACACTACAAAGGGGGAACAACGTATACGTACTTTGTCTTGTTTCATATTCACTTATATCCTGCATCATATTGAAATCTTACAACGTGGATGTTGCTTTAGGACGGCTTGGGTGTTTCCAGAACCTTTTATTTGCAAGGCATGGGTCGGCCTGAGCCAGTGATTTACCATTTACCTTGCATGCAGAAGAAAATTTTCTGGGGAAGAACCGGGGTGTCAAAAGTTGCACAGAAAGTTGATTGGTTAGGTGCAAGTTGGTGTGCATATCTGGTGGAAGAATTAAAAAATAAGACCTAAAATTGAGTGCTGCTGTGAAAAGTGGTTCCGCTATGTCAGCGGCTGCAGAATTTATCCAAAATAAGGGTCAGTGGTGTCTTATGCTGTAAAGTGTGTGGCAAGAGAATCCTAGGCAGCAGTACATTGTTTAGAGTGTGGGTACTATTTTCAGTTGTTGAGAATGTTGAATCGCGACAAGATGGGGTTGGAACTATGAATTGATCTCCATGAGACCTAGTGCGGACGTGGTAAAATGAGGCATAGACGTCGTCCCCATCAAACAACTGTGGGTCATGCAACAGAATACTTAAGCACAGCCTAAGCAGTACGAAATAGGGTTACATAATACATTAAATATGCAAGATGACCGTCTTGCAGTGGGCGTAGTCAGGCTGATGATGATGATGAATACATTAGAACATCAGTTTTGACAAAAATGACAGTGTAAGTAGGATGCATTAATAGGAAGTAAAAAAAGGAGTATTCTAGTTATGTATACGTATAAATGGCAGCTCCGAAAAAATGGCACGAAAAGGAACTTATATGAAGGTAATGGCAATTTAAATCAGTGTGAGGGGAAAAAAAATCTAACAGTCACTGAGGGTAGTCGGATTATCAAGCAAATATTGAATATATACCTTGACATACGTGCTCTCTATAGTCAGTCCTGTGTGAGAACTGAATTGATTGGAATAGCAAGATTTTTCAGAACTGTAGTGTGGTTTAAAAAGCCTTCCTTATAAAGGGGCACCAGGGTGTTTTCCTCAGTGCCAGATAATCTGATGAAATGGATTCCTCACGTGTTCCCGAGACCAGTGCAAAAAAAGATTTAATGAAATCAGAACATGCAAACGAAAGTTACTCCACTTAGAATAACTCTAAAAATCAGATGAAAACGCATTTCACTCACCCATTTCACTCACCCAGTGCTGGAATTGGCTGGTACCAATCAGAACCACACTTAGCACAGAAGCAGCAGAGGCTTGCTTGCCTGCAATTGTTGCTTTCACAGCATTGTCTCCCCGTCCCCACCCCCTGTGTATACACTGTAGACAGGGCAAAGGTGACTAACACTACTAAGGAAGCTCCCTGATCTTTGTTGGCAGCCCCAACCTTCCCTCCTGTCTCCTGTCTGGCTTCTCTCCATTTTTGGGCAAGGTGTTTCCACTGGCTTTTCTTTTCTTCCTCTCTCTCCCCCCCTACCTTTTTTTTTTTACTGCCTACTTGCCGTGGTGTGAACAGTACTCGCCTCTACGAAAGTTTGAAGCGAAATTGAAAGTGTCGTTTCTAGCGTTATTCTTATTAGCTTTCGATTAGCTTTCCCTGCTTTTTTTTTAGTTTTTGTAGCATGCGAAAAGCTTACAGCACTCAGAGACATATTTTAGTTTCATTTTGGGAGTATAAAAAAACTAGGTTCAAACTGGACGCCCAACCAATCAGAAAGGCAGCGCCCTCTCATTCCTGCTGCCGAAAATGGCCGCAGCGTAGCGGCACCATTGGCTCGAAACAAGCATATTTAGAGAAGATTACAATAGAATGAAAATGAAAATTGGTTTCTGAGGAAAGGAAATGGTGCAGTAATTGTCTGGCATCTTGGCGTACACTTGAACCGCACCATAAGGGAAGGGAGGAAGTGGGAGTGAAAGAAGAAAGCGAGAAAGAGGTGCCGTAGTGGAGGGCTCCGACCACCTGGGGATCCTTAAAATATTAAATATTACCATTCCGGCAATCTCTTTGGCCGTCCAAGCATCACAACGTTTCCTACTTTGCATACAAAGAATAAAGACCTCATGCTTGGTTTGCATCACAGGGCACCTTTAAGCTGTTTTAAACTCAGGCTGAAGCATCAGTTTTATTATTTAGGTTGGTGTTTAATAGCTGAAGAATGTTGTAACGTAGAGTTTGCATCGCATAATTTGTGCGGTGAGGAAAAGTCTTCCAATGTTCTGGATTTCATGTGTCATGACTTGAGTATTGTTCAGTGGGAAGTTCTGCTAGGCTCGTTAGCATAGTATTGTTTTCTTTTCATTCTGTTATCAGTGCTGAATACAAATATTAGGTGTAGATGTCTCCTGCCTATATTAATACTAACATTCGGAAATGTTAATCTCTGTTGCTATTATATGGCAAGTATGTTACAACTCAATAATTTTGCGTTGTAACGTGGCAAGGTTTTGTATGTTGTTTGTTGTAGTCGTTCCCCTAGACCATAGCACAGTAACTTGAGTGGGATAAGAACAGAGAATTGTGCAGCAGCAACATAGTTTTTTTTGGAGAAAATCTCTGTTTGTATAGAGCGCCCATCACTGAGGCAAGTTTGGATGCTATATAATCTATGCACTTGTCCAAGTACATATTTTGAGTAAATACAGCTCCCATAGTTCTAAGTTCAGGCACGGTTTCTATGTTATTGTTGTTCAAGATAAGTTTGAGAGCCGATGCAATATGCTTTTCTTTAGCACAAAAGATAATCTGTTTTGTTTTAGAGTAATTGGCTGGCCCACACACCTAGTTTTGACAACATTGAATTGGCTGTACTAAACTGTTTTTTCACAGGTATCATAAACACAAAAAATACTTGTGTCGTTGGCATAGAGCGTCAACTTCGCCCTAGTACCAATGATAACAATAGCTTTCAAGTACATTCAAGTACAATCAAGTACAGCTTTCAAGGTGTGTTTAACATGGGTCCACTAATTTAGATTGTTATGTGGTGGTTATTCAGAGTAACTAAATGTTTCTATACTATAAGCTACCTGAAAAAGTTGACGTGATTTTGCTTGGTAGTTGTTCTAGAGTTCACTTGTAATCTCTGGTGGATAAGGGTACGTCTTGCAACTCGACGAATTTTTGGGGCAGTCTTCACTTTGAGCACAGGAATCGATTCAGGCAACTAAATGCTGATTTGTATAATATATCGCCTTTGATCCATCAACTGAATTATTGCTGCCGACCAGCGAGCAAACACCGCATGCTATCGTCAGCCCTGATGTCGTCGGTTTAGATTGGCAAGCTCACTCTTGGTTGAACTTGTGGTGTATATATATGGCGGGCTGATTTCGCGCTTAACTAGCTGTGTGTCGCAAAAGAGGTATGATTTGACCTCTGAAAGCACCAGCAGCCAGCTGTAGTGAATGGCACTCTCACCTGCCACGAATTGTGCGAAATGAGGCGAACCAGTGAGCAGCGTTTGGCAGGCCCTATTGTAAACTGTTGTTGTAGGTCTGAAAACTTCTCAGAAAGTGATTGAATACTCAAGTCGTATTCTCAGATTTCTTCCCTGAAGGTTCCGAAAGCACAAAAGTCTGAAGGGAAAAAAAAAGATATTGATTCTCGTTTGTCATCAGCATCCTTGTGAGAGCGAACCTTATTCTTTGAAAGAAGAGCCTGGCAGCCTATTTTGAAATTGCCAGTACCTTGTCTAGAAAAGTATCAGTTCTAAGAAGGCAGGCAGCCATTTGTAACAGTCTTCAGGCACTCGTAAAAACGTGTCTTGCAGTAGTGACCTTGTTTTAATGTGTATTTTTTTTTAGGCCCACCCTATGCACTAGCACAAGAGGAGGACGATGTTGTTGTTGAAGATGGTGCACCAAGTGGCTCTGAGCAGCAAGAAGCAGCAGAGAGTGAACAGGTTAGTGGCACTGACTTTGTTTTGAGCTTACCCTTTAATTAACCATATGTAGCAGTGCTCATATACCGCTTGTTAACTGTAACGGTGCCTGGAGCGCCATTGTGTGGTCTTTTATGTTTTTTCACGCAGAATTCATCAGCTAATTCGTGTTCAAGCCTTGTGCAACTTCTCCGTCGCAGTATTAGTGTCCAAGAACTGCTTACGGCATTTGCACATTTGTATAGTCGCTGTTTTTCTGTAAAAACTTTTAAAATATGGTAGCAATGACCGTACTGTCCTTTTGTGCTGTCATCTTTCAAATCAAATTTGTCTGTTTTTTTGTTTGGAACAAGGCCACTCTATATGGCAGCTTTTTGTAGCCAAGGCATTCTTTTGCTGACCATCAAAAGGCTGCCACAGTTTCAGTGCATGTTAAACGAATGCGTCTTCACAAAAACTTTTCTGCAGCCGTTCATTGCAGTGTCCCTTATAGTGCAGCTTTGGGACATATTTTCCTATTTTATGTGCTAATAAAGTTTTGCGAGTGCTCGCATTGTGCTGCTGTCATCAGGTGGTTTGCATGAGGTCTCACGTGCTCAACCAGTTGATGAAAATGCAACCTTTGCTGCTGCATGTGCAAGTTCCCTGGACCTTTTCAAGCTGCACCTCCAGGAAACATACCAGTGTATTCTGGAATATAAACATAGATTACTTTTACAGCGTTGAAATAGTGCTTATGTTCACCATATGCCTTGAAGAGTTGATGCTGTAATGTACGAGTGATATTTTTCTACTGCAGGTTATGCAGAGGTGGCAGGAAAATATTTTAATGTAGTAGAGACTATGTAGTTCATACTTCAATCATTCAAAGTACCTTCTACCCTTTTTGACCGTACTGTCAACCACAAAAGTTTGTGGGATCTGCGATGCGTGGCGGTGCAAGACAAAACTGCATTGCTGCGCCATCTGCCGTCACAGAGCGTGGTGTCGAGGCCCACGGCGCTGTGGCCAACAGTACATCATTGGCAATTGCCTGCTTTAAACTGGCATCCACTCTTGCGCATGCATGTGCGGTGGGGGTAGGCTGACACTGTGGTCTACCTGTCGTATGCAGTTTAACTTGACACTGTTGAATATGGCAAAATGTAATTCTGAGGAGTACAGGGCCAGCCTCTAGCTCTTTTCTGATGGGTGTCCAGTGTAGAGGTTGTTGATTGGAGGCTCCTACAAGGCAACCCTGCCGGGATTGAGGGTCGCCCGAGCTGCTTCCCAGAAGACGGGAACTAGAGGGTGCCAGCATAAACTTTCACCCTTCCCGGTATTGCTTGGAGTATTCCGGACCACCAGATTAGCCCACTCATGTAGCCACGACGGATGTGACCACCTGCGCATTCAACAGCAAAATCCACATCACATGAATAAGCTCTGTAGCCCCAGAGGCGTGTGTATGAGTCGTGGGGAATGTTTCATGTATCCTTTCTTATAGTTTGATTCTATCAATGCAATTCTAAATGCATTTTCTCATGTCAGCATACATGAGCAACTGCTGTAGTATTAAAAGTTGATCTACTTTAAAGCAGCTGTTACAGCTTGAGCAACCCAAGAAACTGCTTAGTTGCACAGTGCTACTGGAGCAACGAGTGGTCTTGGTATATACAACTTGAACTGTGTGGTGGTAGTTTGTTGCATGATACCATGCCATACCATGTCTTACCATAGAGGCAGACTACAGAGTGCACCCTCGGCAATGCAACTTGGTCCTAAAAAAATAAATGCCGTAGTTGCATTTATTAAATTAAGGTGGCATGTGTGTGTCACAAAAGTGAACAGAACGACTCAACCTTTATGGAGGGTTCCGTGCAGTATCTTTGCTTTGACCAGCTGCTCATTGGCTCTCCTAAAGGTATCTGACTGCGAAAAATCTGCATGAATATAGACAGTTGTTACAAAAGAAACTGGGCGATGTAACGTCCCAAAGAGACGTATGGGCTATGGGGGACGCCGTAGTGGAGGACTCCGCATTTCGACCGCCTGGGGTTCCTTACATTGCGGTGAGATTGCACTGCACACGGGTGCCTTTTGCGATTTGCCTCAATCAAAACTCGGCCAGCATGTGTTAAAACAATGTTGTAGTCAATCACTTTACTAGTTTGCATAAAGCTGGTTAGTCTGCCGTGGCTTCATTTATAACTTCCTTTTTTTTTGTGCTTTTGGTCCAGAACCAAATGCAGGCGTTGCCTATCAGAACACAACTCACCCACTCTTTTACTCCGAGTTATAGTGAGCAAGTACTGTTGTTCTTGCTTCTAAGTTAAAGGGGCTGTGAAAGGGGGTCTCAACAAAGATGCGAGATGCCTAGTATGCTAACGGACGCAGCGTCACGAGTATCCTCCAGCAAAAATTTTATTCATGCGTTTTGTGGACGCTGAGTTATTTGTAGTCAGAATTTGAATTTCCGTATCTTCGCGCTTTTGCCTCTCTTCTGGTCACTTTTAGGACGCTGAAATGACAGTCCGCCGGCTCCACGCACTCGGCCCCTCCGCCAACCGCCCACGCGTGTGGGAATTCCCCAGGGGGCGGAGCCAACGCCTCCTAATCTGGTTCGTCGTCGATGGCGCTGGCGCGGCAAACCAATGATGGCATTCCACTGCTGACGTAAACAGCACTACGTGACGCAATGCGCGTGGATTTGGGTGAAAGCTCGGCACCGCTGGTCGCCGCAAGGCGCGGAAGCGGGAGTTCTTAAAATTGTATTGTAGATTATCAGCTCGAATTTGAGGTCTGGTATGTGGCATGAACGCTCGGTGGCCTGTACTCTACGTAATGCTAGCATTCTATAGCCAACCTTTAACGCCCTCTTCAGGGACCCTTTAAGGGTCCTGTTAAGTGCTTGTTTCATCAGCTGGGTGCACATCTGTGGTATCTTATTGGAAGCTTTCTAATATTTAATTTGAGAGGGCCTTTGTCACCAGCGTGCAAGTTTCTATGTCTTGGACACTTTGGTGAAAATTGTGCAGGATGACGAAGATGAAGGTGATGACAGCACATCAGGTGGACCACTGAAACCCTCCCCTCATGGCGATACTTACCTGCTGTTCACAAAGCCTCAGAACTTCCAGTCAAGTTAGTTGGTTGTGATCTTCCTTGTGCCTCTGGATTCTTGCTTTCCTGTGGAATGCTTTCAGGCAGCTCAGTTTGTGAATAAGCACCAGGTATGGGGATCCTGGAGGTAAATTACTCTGTGCAGTGAATGGAGCAACACATCATTTTGCAGCTAAATGTTCTGCTGCAGATTTGCGTTGCACATAGGGAAATTATAATTCTATAGTTGCTTGTGATTTTTCTGAATGTCAGTTTTCATTCCTTTTTTTTTTTCTTTTTTCTTTCTTTCTTTCTTTTTGCCTCGCATAAGAAGTGCGCGTCTGACCTGGGCCTGTGTTCAGCATGTTTGCTTTATCTCGCCATGATTGGCCAGTGCCGTCGACTCTCACAAAGTATATCAAGTCACACAGTATATCGAACTCAAATTGTGGTGGTCATTTAAATATTTATTGGTGCCGCGCACCTGCAAGTGGCGCTTTCCCTAACGACGCTCTTCGATTAGTGTTTACAGACCGAGGTGGGTGAGTGGCGCAAACGTGGGGTGTGCTTCAGGGTGGCATTGGTCTCCTGTGCTCTATTTCTGCGCCACTTTCCTGTCATGGGGTGAAACCAACCTGCGTGCTTCGCTGCTGGAGGCGTTGCAGAAACCGACTGTACCATAATTTTAATGAGCGGTTACTGTATTCATAGTGTACTGGCAGCAGGATTAGACATCTTAAGATAGGCTGCTAGTTCCAAAGCACCCTCTACTGCTGCTTCCTTGCGAAGCAGGTTAGGCCTAGCAGCGCCAAGCAAGCGGTGTGCTGCCAACACGCCAGTCAGCGGCTCGTCTCTACATTGAGTCACTAGCGCGGGTGCAGCATATTCTTGCTTCCAGGTTACAGATACGCTATGCAATTCTCATAAAGTAGAATCGCTATCGTACAAATCTCACGGGGTCGCAAAAAGTATTCCTATCTTCCGAAACAAACTAAATTCAGATGCAGAATTTGCGCAAATGTGTTTTTGGCTGACGGGTTTTTGCATACACCACGCACTGCCGCTCAGTGCTAGCGGTGCGCTCCGCACAACTGGCGATCACGGCGTCACCAATGTACGGGATGCGCTGCCACTCGCTGTTTGCAGTGCGCACCCTGCGACTGGTGGTCCCGGCATTCGGCAATGTGCAGGCAGCTAGCAGTTCGTGCTTGGGGGGGGGGGGGGGGTCGCGGCCCGTGCAGCTCTGTCATCCACAGTGGGGCGGGAGGTTGCTTATAACATCTGAATTGTGCCCACCATGTGGCCAGGGAATTTTACGAATTCATGTCATCCTCAAATTCGTATCAACTGGGATTGTATTGCCGAGATTCTGCTGTGAATCGAACTATCAATATATTGAACTATTTTGGGATCTTCGAGTTCGATATGTCCAGGCTCAACTGCACATATAAAACTTCCTAAACCATGAGAATCCACGTTTTCAGTAGAGCGTGTGTGCACTTTTGCTGTGTTTTATTTTGTAATGTTTTGCAGATGTGCTTGCACATATGTAGAAATTAGGTGGCGTGTTACTTTTCAAATTAACGAGTTTCCTCTTTTATGCAGAGTTGCCTGCTGGCAAGGAAGTACACTTTCCTGTGGGCTTTAGCAACAAGGGTGAAACGGACTTTGTGTTGGACACCATGGACGTGTCCTTCCGTTACCCAATGGACTCCACTTTTTACAGCCAGAATGTGAGTATTCAATAAGTGCCTTTCTCTCTGGGCAAACCTGGAATATGTCAGCCTCGACAGGTGGTGACCATCGAAATTGAGTGTGCCACATCAGCATTTCGCTTTCAGATTTCATAATGGTCAGGATGTTGATCTCTACTCAGCAGTGTCTTGTTTCAAGTGAAGAGAGGCCACTTTCAGGAATAACAAAACTTCGGAAAATTGGTTAGCAGTTTGCGTAGTCCTCAGACTGTCCCATTAATATCCTTGATATGCTGTTTTGCTACGCACATGAAAGTAGTTACTGAAGGAGTGATCTAATAGAGCTGGGCTTAAATTGTTTCAAACTTCTGCTATACGCAGTGATTTTTCTTCTAGTTGGCACCATTTTTATCACAGTGATGGTAATTTGAGAGCACGTGTGTACTTTTGCGATCAAAATATTACAGGACGCGTGTTCTTGGAAAAAGAAAAAAGTGATAGTGTTTTACCATAGTTAAGCCAAGTAGATGTGCGAAAGCGTATGTTTAGCCTGGTTGACTCATTGCTTTGCTTCGCTGGGTCGTGGTCACATCTGGCTATGGTATTAGACTCGGGTTAAGCTCTTATCAAGGTTAAGCTGATCTGATCTGTTTGTGCTGCAGATGGAAGTTGATGAAGAGAGCGATGTGCAATGCAGAGCACGAGAGCAATTTAACACAAAGCATGATCGGCTGCGGTGATTGCATAGTGCTCTCGTGCAGTGGCTAGCGAAACTGATCTGTTCACGCTGCCGTGGGTTCAGAACCCAGTCGTGGCAACATTTATTTTACTTCTGCACCCTCGAGGTCAGGGACGCCTCAAGATTCTTGTTTGGGTTTCATTGTAGCTCTTCCTTGCACCACAGTCGCGTGGTAGTGTGGCCAGCGGAAGAGCATACTTGTCCCCTCACACCTTGACACATTTCGGGCGGCCGGATTATGTGACTGCGGCAAAAATATTTTTTTCTGCACACTCGCGTATCGTCAACTTTTGATCGCAACAGTGCATGCATGCTGCCGTGCCTTCTCTGTAGCAAATGAGGTTATGCTCAGCCGTGATGAAGTTTGGTGCCTCGGGGAATGCTAGGAAACATTTATGCATGTATATGTTTGTGTGGTGCATGCTCATATGCTGTAAAAAAGCTTTTCTTTCTGGGACTCAATTTTTAGAAATTTCAGGCTTGGCTGAAATTTCGCAATATGGTTAAAGGGGTGGAGACACCAAATTTGTGGTTCGCGCGTTCTTAGTTTCAAACGTTTCTTATGGCTCCAGGAAGCATGATACACACTCAAAGATTCATATATTCACAGTGAATAATTTATTATAGCATTTTTAGGTGAACGATTTTCGGTTTCGGTTTCGGAACGCCGAGTTGTACAGTGACGTCACAGAGGGGGAAGATCAACTGCTTCGCTTGGTCACGTGGGCCCACAAAAGTTGTGACGCACCTACTGCTGCATCGTCTGCTTTCCCACACACGTGCTGACCAGCGCATATAAAAACAAACAACTGCACGTCTAGTCCCAGCAGCTCGGATTCTGACAGATCTGATTCCAACGAGTGAGGACATCGACTTTTTTTTTTGTTCGCACGCTAATATCGCCTTCGCGGGTTCGCGTGAGGATGCGAAACACTTTGCAAAATGCCAGTAAGCATCGCTGCGCCGCTCTACCCAAGCTGCGCCCACAACCGGTGTCACACTTCGCTGCCGTGCAGCAGTACCTGAGCGCTACTTGGGATGGAGTACAAATATCACAAGAAAAGACAAGATCGCCTTGTTATCAGAACTGCCAGCTATACTCGAGCAGCGACAAAGCATGTCTGCTTATGTTGGGAGCTTTCGGCAACGGCACCGCTCGCGGGCGCTCCGGGCGACGAGCTCTGCTGCTGCCTGGCTGCCGTGGTCGTCGCTAGGCCTATAGCCTGTTTAGCGAGCGGCCGGCGCTTCGGAAGTCGCCTGCGCTATAATAAAAGGCCTACTTTTCACAAATAGCTGTAGTGTTAACAGAATCATCTCACAATAAAATAATAGTATGGTCAATCTCCTCGACGCCTTCGGCAGCGGAGCTAGCGGGCGCCAGGCGAGCCGGACCCCGACGTCGCGCCAGCGGCAGCTGCTAGGCGCGGTTGTGAGAAATTTGCTCATATCACAGTTGTTACCTCTACTAGCAGCTCAGTATTGGTCAGCGATCCTCAAAAATGACACTTTTTTCACATTTCTTGTCCCATGGTTTATTATTTACGTCAAGAACACTCTTTAGCTCGCTTTTATGACGTCGGCAGACGGTATCCAGGCTGACCTACCGGCCGGCAGACTCGGCGTACTTCACGTCCGCACAAGAAAATACAAAACAGCCATGCTACCAGAAAGGATGCTTTCTAGATTCGAGATACGACAGCATGACTGTGCTAAAAGTGGATCTTTCGGCAGCGACACTGCCTGCGGCAACGCCGGCCGACGACCTGCGCGCTGGTCCCAGACTGCCCTAGTCGTCGCTAGGCCTAGCTGCTTTCGCATATCGACTCCGCAGCTGAGGGCGCTTCGGGACTGGCCAGCGCTCAGAAACGTGCTCCGCTCGGCACCCATTTACTGTGAATTCGTCCCATAATAAAAGATATGCTCGATTTCCACGACGTCTTCAGCAACAGAGCTAGCAGACGGCAGGCGAACCGCACCAGGTAGCAGCAGCACAAAACCGGCTATGGGATGAAATTTGCTTGCATCGCAGTCATCACTTCTACCAGGAACTCGGTATTTGCCAACGATCGTCACAAACGATGCATTTTTGATATTCATATATCCCAGGGTTTGCTATGAACGTGAACAAACAATACTATCGCGTTCTTCAGATGCCGGCGTTCGGCACGAAGACTGGCGCAGGCCGCCCGTGTTTTGGTATGTGTTTTGGTATGACGTCACTAAAACTTTATTTTTCTACACCCCTTGTGACGTCATGGTTGATGGCGCTAGCGAATGGGTCTAGGTCGTGAGAGTGAGCATTTAGGTAATCTTTGGAACCGAATTAAAATATTTTTTAAACGTTTGTTGCGTCCAACACCTGGCTGTGACTGCCCTTGCATACATAGGAATCCCATAGCAGGCTTTTTATAGCTTCAAAATTTGGTGTCTCCACCCCTTTAAGCCTGAATGCAACAAAGCTCCATGTAATGAATTCGTCAATATTACGAAGTTCCCAATTCCCCAATGATGCACTCATTGCAGCGTTTGTATTTGTGAACTCCTTGTAACAGAGGTTTGTGGTGATTAATTTTATATGTAATGAACTCGGTATTCCAACTATGTCTCAGCGGGTGCTGTGGTACTTGTAATTGGGCCGAACCATGAGAAAGTTTCTCAACAGTAAAAACAAACACCACTATAGGAAAGTCTATGATTTCAATGAGCGAATGCAGTTGACGCAATGCGCCATGCTGCAGTGTTCTCAACACCTCTCTGTGGCAAATGCAGCAGTCTCCAGAGCTGTCACTTTTGTAACGTTGCACCGAGTGGCATTGCAACAGTTCATGCTCAAAAGCAGCCCGAAACAACAGGACGTAGTAAAGAAGGCACGGTACGAGCAATGCGCACCCATCGCTGCCACTCGATTGCTCGCGGGATTCTGGCACTGACCGATGCTGTATGCCAGGAGTGGGTGGAGAGCGCTGGGGACTTGAGTTGTCGGTTGATCAGGGCGATGACAGCCGGCCAAGTTGAGAGAGGGCGCATGTGGGAAGAGGCCTCTGACTACGCTGCCTCCTCCACTCTCTCCACCCCACGCATAGTGGTACCGTGCGAGCTGTGGCAGACAGAGATGGTGGCAGTGGCTGCCACAGTCTCGTTATCAGGGCGATGACTTAATGGCTTCTTCTTGTGTGACTTCGAGTAACGGGGGTTTACTCTGAATATTTGAAGATGATTTCACCTACACTTTTTTCTTGCCGACTGCGTGTTCACGTGAAATACCTTAAACGAAGTTTGGAAACCTGCACCATGAAAGTTGTATATATTATCTGGATCTATGTAACATTCACCTGGCATTCAAAGAAAAAAGAATCCGCTTAACCAAACCACAACCATGGAAACTACAGTTCTATCGTTGCCAGGCCACCTACTGTCCTGACGCGCCACGCATTCTCGCCATCTCTCCTCCTGACAAAGACCTTTGCATTCCTGTGCCATGCATACTGGAAGTTGTGGCTTTTCGCCCATTGTTTCGCGTCCCAAAGAAGAGCCCTGCAATGCCTAGTCAAGTTTTCTTGAATGTAAACTGAAGTTCCAGATGTCTTTAGCGCATGCCTTTTCTGAAACCATTCGTCCCGCGTGTCTTGTGCAGCAAGCCGTACGATAACACCGGTCGTCTTATCTGGCTTAGACGGCAGTCGATGAACTATTACAATATCTGCTGTCGAGAGGGGTGTGACTTCCAGTGACTGCGCTACATCATTTACTTTTGCTAGCAGGTCCTCATTTTCTGTTTCCTTGATACCGTGTATTTCTAGGTTGAGCTTGAGGTTCCGCCATTCCAAATCATTCAGTTGCTCCTGTACGGACGGCAATGCAATGTCTGTCTTTGCTTCTAGCGCGTGGACTCTGTTCTTGATGTCCTTTATCTCATTGTCATGACACGCGGTGTCAGCAAGAATTTTGTCATATTTATCCGACATTAGCTGTGCAGATGCTTCAATGTTTTCAACAGTGTCTTTCAATGACATGAGAGCGCTGAGCTTCTCTTGAATGTCGTATAAGACATAGCTGATGTCAGGCCTGTCCTCATTCTGCTGCGCAACACTGCTCTCAGCTGCGTCAGCCTTGTGCTTTCCTTTCGCATTACCTCTTGATTTGCTAACACGACATGTCTGACATCGCCATGTCTTTCGTGTCACTTCCCTCATTGCAATATATTGCGTTTCTGAGGTGCCGCAACACTTTCCTAAGTGGTAGACGTATTCACACTCATTACATATTAGGTAACTGTTGGGCTCGACGCGCCGTCTGCAGAGACGACAGTGGCGCCAGCGGGACTGGGCTACGTGAATAACGGCCGGTTTCAGCACGCTGAGTGTGTGTGTGTATTTGTGTACGCGTTTGCTTCCGGTGTCCCGTTCTGGGAATTGTTTTGGTCGCGCACACGTGCGCCCGCCGGTGGCTCCTTACCCTCTCCTTCGAGGTCGAGAAACGGCCGTCGCCCCCTCCTTCACGGCCGAGAGACACTGCTGGCTAACCTTTGCGGCAGCCTGTGTCGGCGGCTGCGGCGGGGGGAAAGCGTGGCGGCGCAACCAGGGGACGGAGGCCCCTAAATCGGCTGTCGGCGGAAACGCGTCTGTTTGGATTCTCAAGTTCGCTCAAAACCGACAGCGGACCGACAACGAAAGGGAGTCCATCACGGTGCGAACGGCTCCGACTTGACAGCGAGAATGTGTATATCACCTTAGTTGCCGCCAAAGGACTCCTAATTCCACGGAACGATGGGTGAACAAAATACACAAATCGACCATCTGTGCGTGGGAGGACCGGCGAGAGTGTGAATGTCCCGCCTTTTTGTCACGGTGGCGAGAGGGTGATGTTCCGCCCTTTTGTGGGCGGGTTTCGTCAAGAAATGTGATTGGCGATGTTCGAACAACCAAGTTTCCCCCAGATAGGTACCTGGGGAATTGAAAATGTATAAAATGTGGCTTCAGTGTGCTTCTAAGGGAGACTCCTGATAACCTGCTTTGTAAATAAAATCGTCTATCTTGTCTGGCAGTAACCGGCTGCATCTTATTCCGCACGTTGCTGGAGAGAAGAACTTCGGAGACCATCCCGAGGTACGAACCACAGTGCACTAAAACATATCTGGCGCAGTCGACAGGATCTCCAGCGATGGGCGAATGAGAGCAGCAGCGGTGGACGGCGGACGAGACTGGTGGCGTGGACGGCGGACCCGAGAACGTCACTGAGGAGCCAGCGGCCTGCCAAAGCGAGTCCCTCCAGACCTGTGGAAGAAGAGAGCACCGCGGAGCGACTCTTCAGAAGTCAGGCGAGTGCCTCTTGGTTTCCTGTCGGGCGCAGTTGATGACAATGCCATATAACTTGCAAGACAGGGAGGTTAACACCACAGAAGCGGAGTCGGACGGGGTAGAAAGCTTGCAGGAGTTGGCGGTGACCAGTGACGCGGTGGGGGATCTGAGTAGCGCCATGGAGGAAACAGCGTCGGAGCAGCAGATGAAAATGCTGGAGCTTCGATTTAAAATTGCTGAAGCAGAAAAAGAAAAGCAACGATTAATTCTGGAGAGCGAGAAGTTGCGAGCCCAAGAGCGGGCGGAGTCCCACGAAGAAGGTAACAGCGGAGCGCTAGCTGTGGATAGGTCAGAGGAGGATAGGCGCCTAAAGTATGCATCCTTATTGAAAGGAGTACTAGCACCGATGCCGAGTCGGGAATTCCTAGTGCCCGGGTGGTTTGAGGATGTGGAGGCGACTCTTGATTCTTATGACGTCCCGTCTGAGTGGCGGGCCGGGCTTGTCTTGCCACAGTTGAGTGAAAGAGCACGCGGATTGCTTTCTACGTTGACAGCCGAAGAAAGAAAGGACTATAATAAAATGAAGCAAAGTATTCTAGATGGATTGAGGTTGTCAGCAGCAGAATATAGAAGGATGTTTGAGAGGTCGGCAAAAGCCGCAGATGAGACATGGGGCCAATTCGCAATCCGGCTGGGAAACTATTTTGAATACTATATAAAAACCTCGAAGGCTACCACTTTTGCAGAATTAAAGCAGTTAATGGTCACAGACAGGTTGAAGGACTGCTTAGCAGCTGAGGCACGGGCTCATATTGTTGTCAATGAGAATCAGAGGTTCCTTTCTCCGGGCGAAGTGGCCAAGCTGGCGGAGAGTTTCGATGAAAGCGTGAGATGCAAACCAGGGTTAGCAGCTCATTTGGGAGGCTATCGAAAGAGGCCGAGTGGGGACCAGAAGGAGCGGGCCGGTGCAACACCTCATCAAGGGGAGAATTTTTCTTTAAGAGGAATGAAAGGACGGTGCTTTGAGTGCAAGTCACCAAATCACTTCGCTAGAGATTGCCCTCTCAAAAGGACAGGGGATAAGGCAGGCAGACGAGGCCAAGAAAAACCAGGAGCCCGCGCCGTGGTGGCTAAAGTGGATGCTCATTTGGAAGAAATAGCTCCCGCGAATGAGGTTGGCATGCAGGAAACAGAGAGGGTAGGTAGGAATTGCCTCGAAACTGTAACATTGAAAAGTTCGGAACAAAGCATTAATGCGGTGATTGATTCCGGGACTGAAATGACTGTTATCAGGCGAGCTCTAGTGCCGAAGTATGAGGCAGCTGGTTCCACAATAAAGCTGAGGGGAGCTTTCGGCGATGAAGTGAGAGCTGAGCTTGCATATGTGCCTCTCAGAGCAACAGAAGGTGCACCGTTTGTCTCGTTCGACAGGGCACAACCAGCTTTGCTATGTGCGCTGACAGACAAACTGTTGGCCGGAATAGACGCGCTCATAACTCCCGCAGACTACAGACAACTCCTTGAAGAAAGGGCAGTTGTAAACGAAGTTGTTTCAGAGGCAGAGACCGAAGGCGGTGAAAAGGAGACGACAGAGCATAAAAATCAGCAGAC
This sequence comes from Amblyomma mixtum, assembly GCF_055824585.1. Lineage (NCBI taxonomy): Eukaryota > Metazoa > Arthropoda > Arachnida > Ixodida > Ixodidae > Amblyomma > Amblyomma mixtum. The sequence goes on along the minus strand of NC_143014.1, from coordinate 240,557,419 downwards.
GGGTGCGTCCTTGGCGGTTACGGGAACGGACGAAGAAGCCGAGAAAAAGAAGAGCGCGCGGCAAGTTTTCCGTGAGGCTCAGGAAAATGACTCGTCGCTGCAAGAGGCATGGAAGCAGGCTAGAGCTGGCACACATGGAATGATAATCCCGGATGAGTTACTCTATCACCAGGAGCACGTAGTGGGACGGATGTGCACACAGTTGGTGCTGCCATCGCATAAACGACAGGAAGCACTAGTGAGGGCACACGATTCGCCTTGGGCAGGACATTTGGGAGAGCGAAAGACTTTGCAGCGCATAAAAATGTCATTTTATTGGCCGACCATGGGCCGGGAGGTCAAGGAGCATTGTCAGTCCTGCCACCAGTGCCAAATCAGGGCCCCTATGAAAACACAGGACCGCGTACCGATAACGGCATTGGCCAGGCCTAGTGCACCATTCCAGGTGGTATACATGGATTGTATCGGTCCACTGGATCCACCATCAGCAAGGGGACATCGCTATGCACTATGTGTAGTTGATTTGCATACTAGATGGCCTGAGGTTGTTTGTTTGAGGTCCTTAACAGCTAAGGCTACCTGTGACGCGCTCACCCAGATATTTTCCAGAATGGGAGTGCCAGAGACCATATGCTCAGATCAGGGCACAAATTTTACATCAAATTTAACGCAAATTATGCTGCAGAAAATGGGAGCGACTCCCAGATTTTCCACTCCTGATCATCCACAAAGTAATGGACTGGTAGAGCGGTGGAACGGCACTTTTAAAAGGATGCTGTTTCACATTGTAAGCGAGCATGGACGTGAGTGGGATAGAATGGTGCCATTCCTGCTTTGGGCTTATAGAGAGGTGCCACATGCCATCACGGGTAAATCACCGTTCGAGCTTATGTATGGTAGGATGCCTGTCGGACCTCTGGCTATACTGCAAAAGACGTGGTCAGGAGACTGGGTTGTTCCCGACTCATTGGCAGTGCCAGCAGCAGACTATCTCGATAAATTGAGAAATGATCTCGAGGAAGCCAGTAGGGAAGTGGCAAAAAGTAGCGAGCTCACGCAGCAAGCTTATGTGGGGAGGTACAACTTGAGGACCACCGACAAACAATTTTCTCCAGGTGACCAGGTTCTTTGGCTGGAGAAAGAAGGCGATGGGAAGTGAATGGCACACTGGAAAGGTCCAGTAACAGTTGTGGAAAAGGTGCGGCCATATAGCTATACGATTGAGCTAAGTGATGGCACGCGCCGATCAGTGCATGCAAATAAGCTTAGGCCATACAACGCAAGGGTCAACACTGTAGGCATAGTATTTGAAGGCGACACGGAGTTTGGAGAACTTCCCGCATGGTCAGATACAACGACAGCAGTTGAGCAGCTGGAACGGGTAACTCTCAGCCATTTAGATCTGCTGCAGCAAAGGCAGGTAAAGGAACTAATCGGGAAGCACTGTGAGGTGTTCAGTGATAAACCTGGCCGCTGCAACTGGGGAGTGCACAAAATAAAGCTAAAAGATGGGGCGCAGCTGAAGCGTGCGTACCCTTACAAGGTGCCCATGGCACTAAGAAAGGAAGTTGACCGACAGGTGGCAGAGCTAAGGTCGTGGGGTTTGATATATCCGATAGAAAGCTCCCATGCACATCCCGTGGTGTGCGTTGCTAAGAAAGATGGCAGTGTCAGGTTATGCTGTGACTATCGCAAGCTGAATGAAGCAACGGAGCCTGATGCGTTTCCTATGAACCTGCCAGGTGACCTAATTTACGAGGTAGCGCAGGCAAAGTACATAACCCTGCTCGATATGCTAAGAGGATATTGGCAGATTCCGTTGGACGAAAAAGCCCAGGAGTACACAGCATTTGTCACCTCATCTGGACAGTACGCTTGGAAGGTTATGCCGTTTGGACTGAGAAATTCGGCAAGCACCTACCAAAGAATAATCAATCAGATCCTTGTACCACACCGTGAATATGCGTGCGCATATATAGATGACATGTGCGTCTTCTCGCAGACATGGGAAGAGCACCTCGAACACCTCGGAAGGGTACTGGCTTCGCTAGCGGCCGCAGGGCTCACAGTTAATGTCACTAAGTGCCATTTCGCGCAAAAGGAAGTGCGGTTTCTGGGTCATATCGTGGGGTCAGGAAAACACGGCGCAGATCCAGAAAAGCTTAGAGCCATTCAAGAAATTCCTGTACCACAAACAAAAAGACAGCTGCGTAGCTTTTTGGGGCTAGCAAATTATTACCGGGATTACGTTCCGGAGTATTCAAAGGTGGTGCTACCACTGACGAACCTGACCGGAAAGCGCGTGCCTCAGAAGATACCGTGGAAGGAGGATGCCGAGGGTGCTTTTATAAAGGTAAAGGAGTGTTTTACAAAGGCCGCAGCGTTGAGCGCACCCGATCTGAACAAAGAGTTCATTCTGGCCACTGATGCTTCAGATTATGCCGTCGGAGCATGTCTAGCACAGTTGGATGACGAAGGAAAAGAGCAACCCATTTCATTCCTGAGCAAGAAATTAAGCCCGGCCCAGTCACGATGGGCTACAATCGAGAAAGAAGCCTACGCCATCATTTGGGCGCTGGGAAAGCTTGACACGTGGCTGTTCGGTGCACGAATCAGGGTAATTACCGACCACAATCCCTTGAAATTTCTTACTCTGACCACGCCACTAAGCGCGAAGCTGACAAGGTGGGCGCTGGCTCTCCAGAAGTACAACATTGTAGTGGAGTACAAAAAGGGGTCTCTAAACGCAAATGCCGACGCTATGTCGCGTATGGTCGCCAATGACGAGAGCGAGTAAGATACCGTCGTCCGTTTTCGCGGCCTCGGTTTGCGAGATGTATGGCATTGTTGGGTGCTGCGTTGGCAGGGGACCGAGGGGTACTTGTTGACAGATGAAGTGGGAGCAATGCGTCGAGCTCCTGCGATTGTTGTGTGCAGCAAGTTCGAAGACTGTGCCGCACAGTTTTGTGGGGAGGTGTTGGGCTCGACGCGCCGTCTGCAGAGACGACAGTGGCGCCAGCGGGACTGGGCTACGTGAATAACGGCCGGTTTCAGCACGCTGAGTGTGTGTGTGTATTTGTGTACGCGTTTGCTTCCGGTGTCCCGTTCTGGGAATTGTTTTGGTCGCGCACACGTGCGCCCGCCGGTGGCTCCTTACCCTCTCCTTCGAGGTCGAGAAACGGCCGTCGCCCCCTCCTTCACGGCCGAGAGACACTGCTGGCTAACCTTTGCGGCAGCCTGTGTCGGCGGCTGCGGCGGGGGGAAAGCGTGGCGGCGCAACCAGGGGACGGAGGCCCCTAAATCGGCTGTCGGCGGAAACGCGTCTGTTTGGATTCTCAAGTTCGCTCAAAACCGACAGCGGACCGACAACGAAAGGGAGTCCATCACGGTGCGAACGGCTCCGACTTGACAGCGAGAATGTGTATATCACCTTAGTTGCCGCCAAAGGACTCCTAATTCCACGGAACGATGGGTGAACAAAATACACAAATCGACCATCTGTGCGTGGGAGGACCGGCGAGAGTGTGAATGTCCCGCCTTTTTGTCATGGTGGCGAGAGGGTGATGTTCCGCCCTTTTGTGGGCGGGTTTCGTCAAGAAATGTGATTGGCGATGTTCGAACAACCAAGTTTCCCCCAGATAGGTACCTGGGGAATTGAAAATGTATAAAATGTGGCTTCAGTGTGCTTCTAAGGGAGACTCCTGATAACCTGCTTTGTAAATAAAATCGTCTATCTTGTCTGGCAGTAACCGGCTGCATCTTATTCCGCACGTTGCTGGAGAGAAGAACTTCGGAGACCATCCCGAGGTACGAACCACAGTGCACTAAAACATATCTGGTAACGTTCGCTGTCGACCTCTACATTGCACGCTACACACGTTAGGCAGTCATCATCACTCATCATTCAAAGCAAAATACACACTTTTGGCAGCAGCAGGGATGCGGAGGAATGACAGAAAACTACTTAGAGTACACGGAAAGACACCAACCTGTGAGGAACAGGAGTGCGGCTCAGAACGATGTTTCCTGTGTCACCGCTGCTGCCAGAGTGCAATTGAGTGCTTCTCCCTTTTTAGTTTTCATTCTGCACTGACCTTTTGAGTCATAACATGAAAACTTCTTGTAGTGAAAAATTGCACTCTTCTCAGTTTCGCTATATCCAGCTTGAATTGTATGCTGGCACTAAATTTAGTTAGATGGCCAAATCTTCTGCAGGAGTGGGCCACCTACATAAATCATGTCTTTAGCATAACTAGCTGCGCAGCATTTGACAAGGGAAATGAGTTCAACATTACCAGCATGCTCAGTACATCAACACTGAGCACAGATCAAAGTTGGCCTGTATCGATGGGTTGGTGCGTTTCAGTGACGAGGCGGTTACTTCCATGCAAATGGAGCTGTTGAAAGCTAAAAATGGCTAAAAGCCGAACTGTAGATATCGCCACCACCGGTCATTCTCGCAGGGAAATTGCGGTGCAGTGAGACATTTTTTCTCAAACGGTCCCCTGAGGCCAGGCATACACTTCCAAATTGTTATCACTGAGACTTTTTCGCACTGGATATCATGAGTTGAAATCAGTTTGTGGGGAATATTTTAAATCCAATTTCTCAGCAATAAATTCATTTCATGCAGCCAGACTCGCATCAACATAGCAAGAAAAAGCTGCAGCATCAATTTCTACGGAGAATGGACAAACAAAGCTGATGTCAGCGTGACGTGCTAGTGCAATGAACCCTGCACATGCAGGAAGGTATGTTTGTCTGATCTGTTAAGGGTTATTTCTGGAAGTGTGGAGTTGCCTGTTGAAATTCAGCCTAGGCACCTTGTCATGAGTTGGGTGAATTAAGTAGGGAAAAAGAAAATGAAGAGAAATAAGGAGGTTTATAGACGGAGAAAGAAGACTGAGTGGAGCAGTAAGGACTCATGGAACATGGTCAGAAGAGGAATGGGAAGCCTGAACACGACTTTCTGCAGGACAGAAAAAGATTAAGTCAAATATTTGTGTCGAATAAGCAAAAGACAAAGCAAGGGCTGCAAAAAAATTAGCCGACAGTCACGGCTGTGTAACGCGACATTCTGCAAAAGCAGTTTGTGGGACCTTCTCGTTGAGCCTCTGCTCTCACGGCATGGAAGCAGAGTTTTCTCGCTTTCACGTTTTTGCCGTAATGTTTCGTGTGCCACAATGCACCAAGGATACCACAGACCCAAGGAGCGGCAGTTTGCGCAAGTGCTGCTTTCTTCTGCTGCACACAGATACACTAGACTCCTGTTTAGACGAACTCGGTGAAGACAAATTCTCGGGTAAGATGAGTAATGCGATACCATGTGGTTGGTTCCCATTGGGATTCAGTGTTTTTTTTTAAGAAAGTCTTCTAAAGACAAACTGTTTCGTGCGTGATTCAGTTAAGACGTGAACGTTCATAGCAACTGCGAACCCCAGCAACCCCATGCAACGATATTCGCGGAGCGTCTGTGCAACACTGTCGAACAAAGGAAAAGTATATAAAAAGCTTCCCTGCAGTGAGCACACCCTGACAGGAAGACTTCTGCCCAACTTCACGGCGTTGTGGGGGGAACCTGTCTTGCAAGGCACCTTTGCTGTTGCATGGGTGGGGTGCAGATTGCAGATCTCTGCACCGTGCATGCGTCACCTGCGACACATTGGCACCGGCAGACTAAAAGGCGTGTAGGGGTGGAGTAGATCATTGGTTGACTTAGAGCTTAAACAGTTTGGAGCCGTACTTAACTGTAACTGAGGCACATGGTGCACCTGCCCGTAAAGTTGACAACAGCTACACTGCAGAAGGATCGAGATAAGAGAGAGATGCACGTCTGCCCAGGTGGGCGGCACCTTCAGAGCAGTTGGAGCCTCAGAAATTGCCGGGAACAAAAAATAACAAGTAGAAGTCTCTCTAAAAGAGAGCGAAAAAGATTGAAAAGAAGAAAATTAGCCCAGTGCGATTTTTAAGAAGGATAACGTGTTCCATGCCCTGAGTGTTTAGCCTACTTCATGCGTAATGCCATTTATGTTCCGTTTGCAATTATCCTCTCACCGCAGGGTCGTTGTATTTATTTTTTACTGCGCTAGCACAAAGAACTGCACTCACCGATTTCACCACTGTCTGTCTGGCGACATGGATTGCTCAGGGAGAGCAAGCTGGGTCACACAAGCCTCGCCAGTGGCAGCAGCTGCCATCACAGAGCCGTGGCGCATTGCGTAACCGCTGCACCACTGTGCCAGCAGTGGTATGAGGTCTCCCAGCGGGCAAGAGTGTAAAGTAGAATGACCAGTTCTGCATAAATGGGCATTAACCTATTAAAGCTATCAGGTGATACAGTTAAGGCGGAGCCCCCACTCACCATTTTTGGCAGTCTTTGTCTGAAGCCATGGTTGACCTTGAAAACCGAGCCTCGAACCGAAGTGAAAACCGAAGTGCTCACCTAATTCACATTTGGCGTAACCACGCTAAGTGGTCAGCTATTTTTTTTGATGTAGCACATATTTCGACATGCATAGCATGCTCACATATCTCCTCTCTCTCTCTCTTTTTTGAGGCGCTTCTGATAAGGTGAACAGAATTTCTGATCCCTTGATGTTCAAGTCTACTGTATTGTGTTCAGCCAGCTCAGTAACAGGGCATCTCAGCCTTCCTCTTCTCATTCCCTCGCTGTCAGTCTTCTGTGTCATTGTCTCCAATGCCACAGAATCGGGAAACATGCCCTTAAGTAGTGTTGCACTGTGAGAGAAGAGGTGACTTGCCCTGGGGGCAGGCTGTTCCAAATGTCAATGGTGCTGCAAGGGAGCAAGCTGTCTTCGTCATGTCCCTAGGCCTAACAGCCGGGCGTGGATGCCACTCGCTTCTGTGCTGGTCCGTTGCACAGACTCGTGTCAACACAACATAGGCCCGATGTGAGTGCCTCCGATCATTGATGTGGTGAACTGCTGGCCATGGACCTTTGTCGTTACTACTAGAAATCCGTTTCCAGTGCCGTGGTACTGCTGACTTGGTGCAGACTCGCTAGCACCACCTCTGCCGGAGCCTCGTCACTGGAAAAAGGTTCCTGTACATCTTCAGCAGTGCAACGCAGCAAGTAGAGCCAAGTGTCTTTTTCTACCCGCGCTAGTTTGTTAAACATTTGGTTTCAAGCTTTAGGACTTCATTGGCTTATTGTCAGTAGCAGTTTTCTTCTTCATTTGGTGTGGCATATATATGTGCTTTGTGAATTGTGTGTCATATAAAATGTTTCATTCCATATACAATCACTTGGCCGACTCTTCAGCTTATGGCTCACTCTCGTGCAGAAGGCTTCCCAACTTCGTGACTATTTTTGATGAGCCTCCCATCAAATGTCACAAAGTTGCTAAGCTTCATTCTTTGTGTGAGTGGATTATAATCTGAAGAGACAGATCAGGTGGTTGCACAGGGGACAAAACATTTCATACGACAGACAATTCGCAAAGTGCAGAGATGCATGTCAGCTGCCACCATGTGTCGCTTGCACCTGTCACCGGCATGAACTGCATATGTGCGCTAGAACTGGTAGTTTGTTTTCAACCGGTGGAGCCCAGGAGAGGGTGGAGGAGAGGTGTACATGTGCTGAACAGCCGTATGAAAAAGGCAGATTAAAGTACTAATGCTTGAAACCAAAGTCCTACAAACTGGCTCGCATGGAAAAAAGAACCTTGAGGCCTCAACATGCTATGCCATATCGGTGAACACATACAGGTACCTAGTTCTAGTGATAAGGTCCCGGCAGAGGTGGTGGTATGTGGGTCTGTGCCACATGAGCAGTAGCACGGCGCTAGACCCATTGATCCCTCGTAGCAGCAACTAATGTCTGCAGCTGGCAGGTCATAACGTTCCGTTGACGGGGGTGTGCAGTGGGTGGGAAGGACTGGAATGAAAGCCAGTGACATCCATGCCTGGTCAGTGGGCCTCGGGACACTGCAAAGCCTGCTTGCTGCCTTGTAAAACCACTGATGTCTGGAACAGTTTGCCCAAGGTTTTGTCTTTCTCTTCTGACCATGCTCCACGAGTCCTGTTATAATTATTATTCTTCCTCGTCTCTTTTGTCTTCTTCCTTCTTCTATAAACCTTCTTCTCTTCCTTATCATCTTCTTTCTCTCTCTCCCTACTTTATCCACCTTAATTCATGACACACCTCCACTGGGTCCTAAGAACTTGACTGAAATGAAGTGTCGGGGATGGGATTTATTACTAAGATTTTATCCTACGGCCTGTGCATTATCCTATTTTGATACATGCAGTGGGCTGATTTTTCTCTTTTAAAAGGGACTTTAATTGATAACACATTTCTTTTTGCTTCTAGTTCACTGCCATTGGTTGCAACAGGGTGGTAAAGCCCAAGCAGCAGGCCACGCTGTCTTACAGCTTCTTCACCAGTGAGAGCTTCAGTGCTGGGCCCTTTGGTTTGGCTGTGGATCTTCGGTACAGAGGAGCTGTAAGTATCGCATCTTGCTGCATTATCTTTTCGCTTGTGAAGGTAATGCCTGATTAGTCAAAGGTGAAACACAGAAGATACGTATAGAAGCACCTCATTGATACTTATTGTTCTTTAATGCTGGAAAAACTTGTTTTCTGGGATAACGTATAATTGGAAGTGCCTAAGATTTTGAAAAATATAACTGTTGAGAGGTACAAGGGCATTTATTTACAATTTCACTTCATAAGAATGTAAATTGTGTTGATTACCATTTCTTGGCACAAGGTCTGAAAAGACACTTTTCTAGTGTTAACGCAGTTCAGCCCATATTTACGTTGTCCTTAGGACGGAAGAAACTTTGCAACGCATCCGGTCCGTTGACAGCGGTGGTGTAAGTAACCGGGATATCTTCCTCCACGATGATCCATGGTAAAATAAATATCATCCATCTAGAAATCACTGTTAAAGCTATGGAAGTAGTAGCAGACAAGCACGAATGCATTTTCGTATGCACGCACGACTGCCAGGTGTCTAGTGTGGCCTACTCCAACAAGATTACCGCCAAATGCGATTTGATGAAGATGGCATGCGGCTGGGTCACAAGGAACGAAAATAAGGCAGGTTATCCAGGTGGAAATTTTAATCAGTTAAACAGCTTCCAGTAGGTTTATGTAACATTTTACAGTTGGTTTCAATTGGAACCAACTGGGAATTATTTAGACGAATCTATAACTTACTCTGTATACTTTCCGAAATGTGGTACCATCTGGTCAACTACCACTTTAACAGCCAAAGTCATAAACAAGCAGCCACAATAAAATGGCAGAAAATAGGAAAAAGGTTGCTTCGATATTTTTGGCTGACGTGGTATTGTGTCCACAGCCGGCGTAGGTGCAGTGTTCACCACAGCCAACTGACGAGGCCATTTAATGTTGCCACGTGTGTGTTCTACTCAAAACCGAAATGGATTCGAAAGGAAACAGAATCTGAAAGCAAAACCACAGCGTATTTCAGGCCCCTTTTCTGTAAAATAGGCCATTTTTAGGCACCGACATCGGAAATAGGCATTTATAGGCACTGACACCCAAAATAGGCATTTGTAGGCATTATAAAAAGAGTATTAAACACATTGTCAACACCTAATTCGTGCTCATATGTAAAAATGGTGCGCCTACGAAGCGTTGAAAAAAATAGGCATTCGCCTAAAATCCGGTCTCTAATTATTATTAATGAAGTTTGGATTGGTTTGGTTTATGGGGTTTAACGTCCCGAAGCGACTCAGGCTATGAGAGATGCCGTAGTGAAGGGCTCCGGAAATTTAGACCACCTGGGTTCTTTAACGTGCACTGGCATCGTACAATGCACGGGCCTCTAGAATTTCGCCTCCATAGAAATTCAACCGCCGCGGCCAGGATCGAACCCGCGTCTTTTGGGTCAGCAGCCGAGCGCCATAACCACTGAGCCACTGCGGCGGCTATTGTCTGCATAGTTGCTTACTTCAGGTTCCATATGTGTCCTTGAAAACCTTTGAGTGTAAAAAAAGGTGTTTTCAAGGGCTCTTAAAAGTCCTAGTATTTCTGTTGGTCCTTGAAAAATCCTTGAATTATGGCGTGCTAAAGGGTGTCACATTTTTAAATGGTAGCTGTAACCGTAAGGAGCAGGAAGAGATGAGAGCGGATCAGGGCACCAGTGTGATTTGGTGATATCCTGGCTGAAACAGAGGGGAGGCAAACTTTGGCAGGGAGTGGCAGAGAGTCAGGCCGCATAGCCTGAGTCGCTTTGGGACGTTAAACCCCCATAAACCAAACCTCTTGAATGTAGCCATGAACAAGCTCCGAATGCTTACCAGAGTCTGAACATTCATGATGACCCCCGCAGGGAGGCGTCTGCAGCATGCAGACGTTGGTGAGTGGCGACACCACGGGGTTAACCCGAGCATCCGCAGGGACATCCCCGCAGGGGGATGATGGTGAACAATGCGTCACCACGGACCCGAGCATCCGCGCTTAGCCGTGCGTGGCATCGCCGTGTCCGGGGAAAAGGGGATCCTGGTGGTTGAGCCGATGCCGAGCGTTTGGACCCTTAAGGCCCCTCGGCGGAGGCAACACACCACTTTGGCCCCAGCTTCCTGTAGACGGCACCTCCGGCCTGACCCGACCGGGGGAAATCGGCAGTCGCCTTTTCCTGTTCTCCTCTCCATCTTTCACTTTCCTATCTCCTTTCTTACAACTCTCCTGTATCCTCCTCTTTTCTTCGTTTTTTCCTCTTTTTCCTGGCGGCGAGGGTTAACCGTGTGTGACCAACTACCCTGAGTTGAGTCATATTAGGTTATAGTTAAGGTGTACAGCTGGCGTGGGCAGGACTTGCTTTCAAGTTCCTGTCGCGTCCCCCTGTTGGACTCCATGGTGGGTGGCTGGCACCATGACCGAAAAACATCAATTTTTTATGGCTCCCCCCCTTTCAAAACCTGATCGCTCTCTTAAAAGAGTGCGGAACGAAGCATCAGACTTTTTTTCGAAAAAGAAACCTACATTCTCAAAGTTTCATGTGATACATAGCAACAGTGACCAAAAGCAAGCTCGAATAATATCCCCATTTCTTGTAACCAAATGTTTAACAGATACCTTAGGGCCTGGCTACAAGGTATCCAAAATGTCCAGCGGCGACCTACTCCTCGAACTCCGTGAGAGCATCCAATGCTCGAAACTCTCAAACATTGCTTCCATAGGGGACATCTCTGTCTCCGTGACTCCCCACCGATCTCTTAACACAGTTAAAGGCGTTATCTCAGAAGCTGACTTCATCCATCTAACAGAAACCGAAATGCTTGAAGGACTTTCTGATCAAAATGTAATTGACGTGCACAGAATCAAAATCCGCAAAGACAACAAAGAAATAGACACCAAACACATGGTCCTCACGTTTAACACCAGCAGTTTGCCCGAAACAATCGATGTTGGATACCTGAAAATCACCGTCAGACACTACATACCCAATCCCCGCCGCTGTTTTAACTGTCAGAAGTTTGGCCACGGCTCACAGAGTTGCCGCGGCCGCAAAACCTGCGCGAAATGCGCTTCGAAGGACCACCCTTCTGAGGAATGCGACGCAGCCCTACGCTGCGCGAATTGTGAAGGAGATCACGCTGCATACTCCAGGGCGTGTCCGTCCTGGAAAAAGGAAAAAGAAATCATCACCATTAAGACCAAAGAAAACATTTCATTCAAAGAAGCGAGGAGGCGTTTTGCGCTTACCAATTCATTCTCCTTCACAGCGAAACCAAACTTCGCTGATGTGGTGCGCGGGGGCGTAGCACCACACAGCGCTCCGGCACCTGCCGCGGCCACTTCCACCGCGTCTGTGGCAGTGCCATCCACGCCCCAGGCAGAGACAGCGAAAGCTGCTCTGCCAACTACAAGCCAGGGAGTGCCGGCCCACAAGTCAGCATCCCGCAGGACTTCCCCCCGTCGGGGGAGGCCTGACACCCACACACCCGCGGCTTCTTCGCGGTCGTCCAGCACCTCTTCCGAGGTGATGGACCAAACTCCCAGCCCGCCTGCTCTACAGCGGCGGAACAGCTCTCTTGAGCGAAAAAAAGGCAGGGCTACCATAACGGCCCCAGAACATAAGTAAACCTCTCGTTGCTCCTACCCCAAAACATAAACATGGCTTTTCTAGTTCAGTGGAACTGTAGAGGAATACTGAGAAATTACGATGACATAAAAAACATTTTAGGGTCAATGTCACCCGTAGCCTTATGTCTCCAGGAAACCAATCTAGGTCCGCAACATATGAACATCCTGAAGCATTATAAAACTTTTAGACGAGATCGTGAACAGGCAAATAGACTCTCTGGAGGCGTCGCGATTGTCGTGCAAAGCGGCGTCCCTGCTCGAGAAATCGCACTCAAAACGAAGCTTGAAGCTGTTGCGGTCAGTGTCGTCAGCCATAAAACAATTTCTCTCTGTTCTGTATATATTCCTCCACATTCTACATTAACAGTCCCCGATTTACAAGAACTTATCAATGAACTTCCAGAACCGTATCTAGTAGTTGGGGACTTTAACGCTCACTCCCCCTTTTGGGGAAGCGAGCACTGTGACTCTAGGGGTCAAATAATCGAAGATTTTATCCTCACAAACAATGTATGTCTTTTAAATACAGGACAAGCCACCTACTGCTCCCCTGCCTCGGGGAAAATGACCTTTTTAGATTTGTCTTTTAGCTCACCTTCTGTTTTTAATGATTTTAAATGGGATGTCATTGACAACCCATATGGCAGCGATCACCTCCCTATACTAATCACTTTAACGTCCCCACCCGAAATAATCCCCACAAGGCCACGGCGCTGGAAGCTTCACCTCGCCGACTGGTCACTTTTTAGAGCAAAGGCAAATTTAGAAAATATAGTTTTAGATAATCTCTCCATCGACCAGATAAATGAAAAGTTCACTAATTGTATCATAACTGCCGCACTCACAGCTATTCCACAGTCGTCAGGAGTGGTGCAACATAGTCATAAAATATGGTGGACAAAAGAGTGCAAGGAAGCAAAAAAACTACAAAACAGAGCTTGGGGTAAATTTCGCCGGTACCCGACACATGAAAATCTCGTTAATTTTAAGAAGGCAAGAGCCAAAGCTCGGTACGTCCGTCGGGGTGCCGAGAAAGCATCATGGCAGAGTTATGTTTCATCCATTAACAGTCAGATGACATCTAAAAAAATGTGGGAGCAGGTTCGCAAATTAAACGGTAGCTTTTCACCATTCACAATTCCGCTTTTAACAACACCTGGCACACAAACAAGCATACAGGAACAGGCAGACATATTGGGGGAACATTTCACTGCAGTTTCAAGTTCATCACACTACACGCAGTCCTTTTTAAAATACAAAAATACAGCTGAAAAACAGCGGCTGCCAACAACTGGAGGTGCAAATGAAAAATACAATAGTCTAATTACCCGCCAAGAAATCAACAGAGTACTGTCTGCCGGAAAAAAAACTGCTCCAGGACCCGACCATATACATTATGAAATGCTTGCACATCTTTCTGAGCCTGCCATAGCAGCACTTTTAAGATTCTTCAACACAGTTTGGATGTCAGGGAAAATACCTGTAGCCTGGAAGAAAGCTATTATTGTACCGTTTCTCAAACCTGGTAAACCCCCAACCTCTCCTAGCAGTTATAGACCCATAGCCTTAACCAGTTGCCTCGCCAAATCCTTCGAAAGTGTCCTAAATATAAGACTAACCTTTGTTCTTCAATCCTGTGAACTGCTTGATATCCATCAGTGTGGATTTAAAAAAGGATGCTCCACTACAGATCACATAGTCCGCCTTGAAAATACTGTCAGAGAAGCTTTTATACACAAACAACACTGTCTTAGCGTCTTTTTTGATTTAGAAAAAGCATATGATACAACCTGGAGGTTCGGGATTCTCCAGGACTTAGCTGAGCTCGGCATCCGTGGCAGAATGCTCAACTCCATTAAAGACTTTTTGTCTAACCGCTCATTTAATGTCCGCCTAGGCTCGACCCTTTCGAGGGACTTCATTCAGGAAAATGGAGTTCCTCAAGGGTGCATTTTAAGCACAACTCTGTTCGTTGTAAAAATGAATTCTATTAGAAAAATAATCCCAAGGTCCATTATGTACTCCATGTATGTTGATGATCTTCAGATAGCGTGCACATCTTCCAATATATCCACATGCGAACGACAAGTACAGCTTACAATCAACAAAATGGCAACATGGGCAGACAAGAATGGTTTCCAGTTCTCAACACAGAAAACAGTAGCCTTACTTTTTTCACTCAAACGAGGCTTGCACACAAATCCAACATTACACCTCAACCAAACCGAGCTGCCTTTCAAAAACGAACACAAATTTCTAGGCATCACCTTCGACAAAAAACTAACTTTCCTGCCTCACATAAACACACTGAAAAAGAAGGCGTCGCTAGCACTGAACATACTGAAAGTCCTATCACGCAAACACTGGGGTTCTGATCGGGTATGTCTTCTACACATTTATCGCTCTGTAGTACGTTCCGTTTTAGATTATGGTTGCATAGTGTATGGATCAGCAAGGCCTTCGTACTTGAAGCGACTGGATCCTGTGCACAATTCGGGATTGCGCCTTTCGACTGGTGCTTACAGGACGTCACCCATAAATAGCCTGTACGTCGAAACCAATGAACCACCACTTGCAGACAGACGAACAATGCTCACATGCTCATACATTTTAAAGATCCGTTCCCAGCCTAAACACATCTGTTACCCACTCGTTACAAAGTGCCCATCCCGAACACTATTTACCAACAAACCTCTAGCAATCAGACCACTTCTTCTCCGCTTTGAAGAGAAATGCCAAGAACTAGACATAATAAACGTATTACCTAATATTGCCCGCAAACCTGATCCACTCCCGCCTTGGTACTGCCTACCATCTGTGTGCGACTTCACATTAACACAATTTCAGAAAAAACATACTCCACATGAATAGATATTACAAGAATATTTAGCACTCAACGAAAAATACGGAGAATACGAAGCATTTTATACCGATGGATCAAAATCGGCGCACTACGTGGGAAGTGCTGTAGTTCAGAATAATTGGGAAAAAATAGTACGGCTACCTGAGTGTACATCCATTTTCACCGCCGAGTGTTACGCAGTCTTGGTGGCTGTAGAAAAAATAATAAATGAGAACATTCAGAACAGTATCATTTACACTGATTCTCTGAGCATACTAACCTCACTTCACCATAGCAATGCAGTGACACCACTAATCGGGGATATCATACACAACATAACAAGCGCGATAATACAGGGACAAGACATAAAATTTTGCTGGGTTCCCAGCCACATTGGAATCGCTGGCAATGAGAAAGCAGATGAATGTGCTGGAAAAGCTCGGAACAAAGAAATCAAGAAAGTGAACATCCCCTACAATGATTGTATGAAGTTGGTACAGTGCAAGCTAAGAAATAAATGGCAGTCGCAATGGAATATTGAAAGAAATAATAAGCTACATTTAGTAAAACCCATCCTAGGCGAATGGAAATCATGCTCACACCAAAAACGATTCATCGAAGTTATTTTATGCCGTCTCCGTATTGGACACACACATCTCACACACAACTTCCTACTTACAAAAGAAGACAAACCTGTTTGTGAAAAGTGCGGAGATGAACTAACAGTAACCCACATATTATTCTCATGTACGGAACTTGAATCTATAAGGAAAAAACATTTTACTACCTTTTACAAAGAACAGATTCCTTTTCATCCAGCATTGATTTTAGGCAAAGATGCACTTGTCAGTATACCCTGTGTTTTTAGCTTTTTAAGGGAAGCCAGTATTCTTCACAAACTCTAATTTACTCACCCTGTGCTTCACTACATACAGTTATACACCTCAGCCACTTTCTCAATCATGAGAGGGAGGCTGAGGTCTTTATCTGAGCTGTTGGGAGCCTCGAAATCCTTGCCGAGCCAAGGATGTCTGCGGAGGCGACCCAACCTTTAAAAGTTTCTGCTCTCAGACATTTTTAAAATTCTTGTCTTTCATCAGCTAGTTAGTAAAAATAACTTTTAGGCCCTTTACACCACCGTTTTTATCCACTTTGTTTTCAAACTCTGACCAAGCCAATTTTTCCATACCTTGTTCTTGGCGCATGATAGCCTTAGCTGCTTATGCACCAATAAATTCAACACAACAACAACAACATTCATGATGATTGACAAAGCGCGACAGTAAAAACTGGCAAAACGTGGCCAGCAGTCAAGCCATATGTGGCTAACAGAGCCAAAGAGAAACTATGCGTAAGCAGTGTCTGCAGTTCCATCAGCTAACAAAACTCCCCAGAAGCGCTGCTGTTCTGAGTGGCGGTGCCGCCGCGATTGGAACTCCGGCCTTTCCATCAACTATCAGCACTCCCATAAGCGGCAAGTGTGCAGTAAAAGTAAAAAGGAAAAAACCTTCCAAACAAGCGAGCAAAATAGCCGAATGACGAACCACACTATAGCATCCCTGCTATCTCGCTTGTCTCACCTTTATTAATGGTGCTATGCTTTGGTTTTGATTGTTGGTCGTCCCCGCAAATTCGTAATTTCAAAATGGAAAAATAAAAAAAGGTAGACTTATAGTTCTGCTAATACAGTACTTTTTGTGTGCAAGTCGTGTGCCACCTCTAACACAGTTAACTTGAACGCGCATTAATAATGGCGTAGGTCTTGCTAGTACAGTGCATTTATGCCAGAGGACTGGCTCTGAACTGAGAAGCAAGAGCATAAAAAAAGAAAAAAAGGCTTGGAGTATAGCCTCATTTCATTTTTTTCTTTACCTTGTTGGGCCGTTATGAAATGGGATTGAGATGATAATTTGCACCAAATGACGCATCATTTTTTCACAGGCGGAGGTTTTTTTTACCTGACAGGCATGTAGTAGTTAAAAACCACTGATACATACTGCTTAATGCACAAATCGCAAGCTAGTGTGGAATAGTTCATATTCAAAGTATGCACGGTGAAGTGATTAAAACAGCCTATTGCTACTTTGGATTCATGATGGGCAAGTGCTGCCGCTTTGTGAGGATCATGTTTGAGTGCATTATGGGAATAGGTCAGGATGCTCCCCTGCGTACGTGGAGCAGAACATTGCTATAAGAAAGCAGTAGCGAGAATTTTTGAACAGGAGCCTCGTTATCCCGGGACTCTATAGTTGCCTAAGGGTCCTGAGTGTTTTTCGTCTGCACAATTTGTTGCTTGTTGCCTGATATGTGCTTTATTTTTACCTCCTTTCAAGGATGGTAATGCCTTCCAAGATGCTGTCTTCAACGAAACAATCGAAGTAGTGGAAATCGATGAAGAACTTGATGGAGAGACGTAAGTGATTAATTTTAGTCCGAATTCACTACTTCACTAGCAATCCTGTACAGGCAGTATTTGTCTGAAGCCTCTCAGATACCTTACGGAATAATATTGCCGCAACTGGGTTTCGAACCCACTTCAGCTCAAGCAGATCAGCTTCGCTGGCCACTGCATGAGAGCACTGTGCTGTGGCCACAACCGATCAAGCCTCGTGTTTTACTGCCGCACTTTCGCGCTAGGCATTGCATGTGGTCCCCTTCATAAACTTCCATCTGTGTGCAAAAAACACTGTAAGCCTCCGATCCTACGAAATCTGCTGGTAGACACGAAGATTTTGAGACAGTCACGAAAGGAAAGGAAAGATGCATAATTGGTTCTCCCTGGCTCAGTGGAAATGTCATTCGTGTTTGGAGCTATGTGGCGGTAGTGAGTGAGGTGTGCGCTGCATGCTTTGGCAGAAACGCAGCAGTGGAGCAAAATGTGTGACAAGAGGCAGAGAATTGGCATTGGCAGCGTTGCAGACTCCGATGATATTGAGGAAAGTAAAGGTGCATGACTGGCTCCCTGGGTCAGTGGGTACCTTAATCGCGCCTTTAGGTATGTGGCGGTGGTGTCCACTTCAAAAAAAAAAAAAAAACTGCTTTTGCACAATATTCTGTGGTCAGCAATAGTAAACTACCGACCAAAATTATTTCGTGTCGCAAAGAATTCCTCTTTTCATTGTTCCGTATTGAGGATTGTTTGAACTTGTAGTAGTTTTGCTTTGCGCTGAGTGCTGAAAGCTGTGTTAAAGTAAACTAGAGTTGCTCTCTTTAGGCACCATGATGGGCTCCTAAGTGTGTTGGCAACTGTGCTCTCCGGCATGAAAACTATGCTGAAAGGTGCGTTTGCTTTATTTTCAAAAAGAGCTGTGCCTGATGCAGTAGTTATTTATATCAGGCTTCTGTTTCGTCCAGTTTTTACCGCCTCTTATTCTGAATATTTCACTTTGCGTAATCAACACACGTCCCAAATTTTTGTTTGTTTTTTAATTATTATTTTTTTCGGAAAAAAATGTGCATTCATCATGCGAGTAAATGTGGTAATATGGCTATAGGTAGGGATGCTCTTGTCCCTCTTCTGAGCATTTATACGTTAGAAATATTTACTCTACAAAGCTATTTGCGACATCCAGAGAAGCTGTTATTGATATGACATGAGTGCTCAAGAAACTTGTGCAACAATAATGAGCATATTCTGCTGCTGAATGGGACAAATGCCTTAATGTTATGAGTACAAAATGAACATGGCTGAGAGTGAAGCCTCAGTTCTCAAGCAAATGTTTCAAGCAAGAGGACTTGTCTTCATCTCAGGATCTGGTTTTATGAGCGAGATATTATGAAGAACTGTTTGCTGTGAAACAACACACTCACCTGTGCCAGCAAATGTTCATACTGCCCAGAATTCATTTGCATGATCTTTTTTGATGCAGGCACAGAAGTGGCTGCTAGTTAAAAGCTAAGTGATCGACTTGAAAAGGCACCGAGGACCACTCCACGCTAATTTTGGTCACAATAAAAATTCTGTACCTCTTTCTAGCCGTATTGATAATATGTAATAGCAAAAGACTTTTATTGCTGCAAAAATTGTGTTTATAAAGATTTTCCTGCCACTCGATTCAAGCTTGTGTCATCTGCACTGAAAAAGTGTCTTTGATCACCATTTCCAAGTGAATGGAAGTATAGCCTATAGCCTCCGAGATCCGCACAATCATGACAACAAAGGTCTGCATTTAAAGAAACAAAAGGTGACCGCAGCAGGCATCCAGGAGGGGCCAGAGGGCCTCACATCTGCATGATGACAGCTGCGACAAATTCTGCTGAACCGTCACTGGAGCAAAAAGACACTTTTCGAGGCGCTTGTGCATAATTTCGTGCTTGATGGCTGTTTGTCACGGTTGCAAATGTCAAGTGTTCTCACTCTCATGCTGTGGAAAAACCTCTTGCACGAAGTACCGTATAAACGAGTGTAAGGGTCGCAGCCGTGTACGGGCCGCACCCTGTTTTCCCGAAGGAAATATTTTGTTTTGAAATCCATGTAACAGCCGCACCCGGACTTTCGATCACCCATGTGACAATAGCCTTCTAAATGCTTGTGCCGTGGCCTGCGATCAGCTCTGTCTGCGAGCAACTGTTGGCGGCCCAATGGTTGGCAAATAGGCCCTCGAATCCGGAAAAAAAAGTGCGGCCTGTTGAGATGGGCGTCATCGAGTCTCGCTTCGAAGCAGCCGGCACACACGTGTTTCCTGGTGGCTCCGAGCAACTCGAGGGTTGGGGGCCCCCAGGCCTGCCGTCATGGACCGCACGTAGAGGGCCCAGGTGACAGCTGATTCCAATTACCGAGTTTGCCCGGTCGGAGTGCAGGACCAAAACGAAGGGGCCAAAGTTTAAGCAAAACCAGACCCCCTTTCCGAAGTGTCTGCACGTGTCGAACACCGCCGCCGATGCTGTGGGGAGACGGATGGTATCTTCTCCAATTGCCGTGACCGTGCCGGGGAACAAAGGGCCTCGTTTCTTATGGCTGTTCGGCATGCCAAGCGCTGCAATGAGCTGGCGGGCATCATCCCCAACCCTCGCGATCATCTCCAGGGACGAGGGACCACTTTCCGGCCTTTTCGTGACCTCGCGTTCCGGACTTGAGCGGCGGGTGTCATTTGATGAAGAACAGATGTCGGTGACCCGCGGCAACCTTCGGCTGGCCAGAAACCATCACCTGCCCCAGTCGACGCTACCTCGTTGGCAACCTTCTTTCCCTCAGACTCAACACACGATGGGGGCGTGACCATAAGTGTGGTGGTGTGTTGGTGTGCACAAGTTAAAGCTCTAGGCCCCTCCCACCCCGGCGTGGGCGTCCTCAACCTAGGGAATTTAGGGAACGAGAACAGTATAAAACTCGACAACAAATGCGGCAGAGTCGTCTCATTTCTGTTCACTTGGCTTGTAAAAATGTAAATAAACCCACTCGTAATCTTCCTTCCATCACTCAACTCATTGACTCGACAGCACTCCTGTCTGTGGTGGTGGGAACGGGTGTCGACTTGACCGTGGTTCCATCAAGCAGCGACTCTTAACCCCCATTCTGCCAACAGGCCCTGACATGCGTTTATACGGTGACTGCTGTAATAATGTAATGACAGTCGGCGAGCTGAAGACACTGTGCCAGGAGACTAAGGTTGGCGAGGTGGCAGGGCCTCTTGGTCTCCAGTCTGCACACAATGTGTGTCCAAAGCAGCGGAGCAATATTGCCAATATGTGCTGTGGAAGACATTTTAGCTAACTCCGCTTATACTAGCCATGCTTGAAATAAGTTGCTGACAATTGTGCAAAGCCTTTGACATTTCTGTTATTTCAACTTTCTGGCTTTTGCAAATTAGCTTGCATGCAGCTGCGAACCCTGTTGGTAGCACTAAGCTAGAATATGCACTCTTTTCTCTGCTGTTTGATTTTATTTACAGAAGAGGCCAGCCAGTAAGCAAAAGGTGGAAATGGGTACTACAAATTCCAGTGATGTGGACTGTGATTGGCTCCCCAAGGAAACTCGTGACCTGAGTGAGTGGAGGTTTTTTGTGCAGTAGTGTAGCCCAAAAATGGTTCACCCACTGCAGTAATATGAGGTTTTGCATGGTGGCACTGCTTTCACACCAAGTTTCTCTCTTGTTTCGTTATTGTAAAGGCAACATGCGGCGTGCCCGCAGTTCAACTCTCTGTGTTGCGAATGCTGTCTCGCTAAGCTGAATGTTGTGTGCATATAGCGTCGCATCAGGTGGCTGTAGCTACTTCTTCGACAATGGCTTTAGTTTTGTTGTTTTTGTGCTACAGTTATTGGAACTGCTGTAGTTTACCCAACATGTAATCGACAAGAAATACAGCATTGATATGAGTGCTATGCCAGTTCCACCGAGAGGTCAACCCTGCTACTTGCTGCTGAATTTTGGCAAAATGTATTGAAGTTATTCCCACCTTCTTTGTGAGATTGCCGTTCCTCCATGCTAAGCCCACAATCACCACACTCTAACATTAACAAATGATGTGCATGCAAAGAAAGAAATTTTGTTCTCTCAGGCATTGGATGCAGTTCTCTGAAGGGGGGACGAGGGTCTTAAAACTGACCTTTTTATTTATGGCTTGAATCATGAAATTTTGCGCACAGATGTGTTTTTCTCTTCTGATTCTAAAAATGTAGTCATAATTGAGCTGGTGGACTTCGATCAAAAGTTATCTTAAATTCTAGGGTGTAATTAGACAATTTCTTTTGCAGCTTTAATGAACTTTCTCACTGCATTTTGTTGATTTTAATTCATTAATTGATAGCCAGCGAATTCCCATACCCGATGACATTCTTTCTTTTTTTGCTTAGGCCACATATAAATAGGAATTTACAATTAGCTTAACGAGTTGCAGCGTCAAATACTGCGACCTTTTACTCTCGACATATTATATCACGATGACATCCCTTTAAAAGTAAACAAGGAATGTCACCAGGTATGGGAACTCTCTGGTTATCAGTTCATGTAAATAAATGGAACAAAATGCAGTGAGAACATTCATAAAAGCTACATAAGAAATTACCTAATTACATTCTAGACTTTGTAAGATTTAAGACCACCAGCTCAATTATGATTACATATTTGGAATTGGAAGAGAAAAAAGCATCTGTGTGCAAAATTTCATGAGACTATATCCATAAATAAAAAAGTTAGTTAAGACCCTCGTCCCCCCTTAACCACAGAGCAAAGTAGAACTTATAATTAGGCACATAAAAATTGGCTCACACTAGCTGTTGTTCAAGCCATATTTCGCTACCACATTGAGGCGGTATCCTTGACTGTCACACAGCAGGTCTTGCATAAATTTTTGATGCGATGAGTTGTGAAAATGTTGTGAAATCTGAGTTTTTAAACACTTATATGGTAGACACTCTTGATGTTAAAGCCGTTGGGGTTCCTTTGGGACTGTACTGCTGCCACACCGTACAGAGTGCTTGGGTGTTATCAGATGATGGTGTATTGGGGGCAGCTCATAATTCGTTGCATGTGCTTTCTCTCTCTTTTCACCATCCTCATCCCTCCCGCCCCCTTTATTTTTTCTTTTTAAAATCTTGGCTCTCAGTGTTTCGTATCTACTAAGATACAGTACAGCTTGGGTTTTGAGTAATGAAGTAAAACGAGTAACTTGTTACATTGCTTGCATGCATGCAGACCGGTCACCAAAGAGGTCACCACGTCAGTCACCAAGGCCACGACGACTCAAGAGGGTCACTGGATCAGGAGAGGAGTAGTGAGCCATCGAAGTTATGACTGTTGCCCGTGACACTCATGCTGAGCACCACATCGCATCACAGTCATATCGTTGCATCTACTGCCACAGGCATCCTCTTTGAGCGCTGAAATAAGTTACGTCCAGTCATCGCTGTGGGAGTGGTTCTTCTTAATTTTGTTGTATTAAATTTTGGTCCTGACATTGGCTGGACAGCAGCCTGGTTGGAGACAGGAGCTGCAGTGGGCTGTGATAGGCCACTATAATAAAGAACTTTTTTCTAACTTTTGTTTTCTTGTGTAATCACCTGTACTTGTCCTTTTTGGCATCAAGGTACACCTCCACTGCATGTGTAGGATAGGGCTACTTATTCCATATCACTAGAATTTTGTGGGCCTTCATTTGTCATCCAGGTAATTTTTCATAACATCCACTAATTTCAGTTACATTAAGTGTATTAAGCGCCCTTCATAGAAATGCATCATTACAGTGCTTAAGTAGAATCTTGATGATACGAATTTAGCGGGGCCCTGG
Organism: Amblyomma mixtum; assembly: GCF_055824585.1. Lineage (NCBI taxonomy): Eukaryota > Metazoa > Arthropoda > Arachnida > Ixodida > Ixodidae > Amblyomma > Amblyomma mixtum. The sequence continues at coordinate 240,534,270 of NC_143014.1, read as the reverse complement.
AGAATATTCCTATCATCCTGATTTGGGTGATCAAAAGCAAGCCAAGTTGAACATGAGAATGAAACACAGTTTATTTGGCTTAATTATTCTCTGTCTAAAAAGGTGGTAATATTTGTTTGCACCTTCTTGGCTTTGATTTCCCTGATAAGCCCAGCCTGGAAAGCATAAAACCGTGCCACAGTTTTGTCTCTCGCACTGCCGGCTCTTGCGGTACGGTGCAGAACATCGAGGGTGTTGAGAGTTTCTGCCCCCAATGACAATGGGTCACGCTCTTCTTCATTGCTGTCCAGTGACGACAGTTCATTTCTTCCATCAGTCATTTTCAATGTTCCTCAGCCCGCTGGTTGCAATGTTGTCCGAGGTGACGAAGTCGTGAGAAGCTTGAATGTACAGCATCCCCCAGCTTTCAGTATCCAAATCCTCGTCGGACTTTTTGTCAATCAGCAGTGCGACCGGTGCTGTTGTAAATCCACATTTGCTGTGGTAGTTTGCGATTGTATTTGTGTTCGCAGTGTCCCAAGACATGGCCAGAAAATGAGCATCAAAGAGACTAGTCTGTCGATTCTTGTCTCTGTGATTAATCTTTGCGGAACCAATCTCTCAGAGACCAACCTGGCGGCCCCACGCGCGTTCCAGCTCGTGTGTGCGGGTGGCAGTTGTGCGTTCGTATCATCTGTGCCAGCCTGAAAAACTTTCCGTTCAATCCCAAATCGTAACGTATTCTGTACATACTAGACCATCCGAGACACTTTCTAAATCAGATCAACCGTAATCGTATCATCTAGATTCTAATTATTTTGAACGTGTCTAGCTTTTACGCGACGATAAAGGAAATAACGCAAGCTTTGTGGATGCAAGGTAATTGATATGCACCTGGTGAAGTAGTGGTTTCTTTTCTAAGGTGCTGTACAGTGTGTGTTGGTGCACCAGTGTACTATTTTTTAATTTTACTGAGAACTAAAAAAAAGGTTTTACTTAGAGGCTTGTTTCACATGATGGTTTGTAACGTTCTAGTTACAGACAGCTTCACCTCATTCTGTGTGAACTGGTGTAAATACACAAATGTTTTGAGCACTTTTGCTAAGCTGTGGAACAAAGGATGTGATATGGAAAGGAGGTACAGTTGTTGAGAAGTTTAGCAGGGTCTCCAGAACAGATTGGGGCTTGTCACACTGCCCCCTTCTTTCATACTCTTCCTAACCCTTCCCTGATGGAGCATTACCTTTCGAAACAGACCTTTGAGGGTTACTGGAGCCTTGGTATTTGAAACAATGTGCACCATATGTGCATCAAAAGACTTCAGTGCTGGTAGGTTGTGAATGGCTGGCTAGAATCAATTGCCACACAATCTCGTGTGAAAGCTGCACTCAAGTATGGGCCGCACTCTGTGCTCTGGACCAGATAATTGGGAAAAATATACAGTTATATGTTTTTTTTTATTTGTCTATGGGACACACCTTCAAAAGTTCACACCTAGATTTTTTAAAAATTGTGGCCATTAAAAGAGAGTATATGGTAGCTGTGCTAACATAACTATAGGTTCAGTAATTTTCCTCTGTATACAGATGAGATGATTCTATGAAATATTGCACCCGTTGCTTTTAAGGAACTACGACATTCAAATATCCTGCGACCACATGACCATATAGAAAGTGCGGCCGGAGGCTGCAGTCCACTGCCGACGATCGCACGAGACCAACGTTCGTATACAGGAATCTGCCTTCGGCTCTACGCGGCGGCACGACCATGCTTGTAGAAAAAGGGCAGAAAGTTGGGCAAGGTGGTAAACATTCATGATGGGTTTCAAAGCGCGACAAGACGGAGACGAAAGGAAGAAACACACACGACAAGCGCTTACTAGCAACTAAAAACGTTTATTGCAACGCTGGGAATAAATAGGGGTCACGGAAAACATAAAGAGCTAAAAAATAACAAGACGGAAAAAGAGATTAGCCGTTACTATCTAAAAACGCTCGTTCCTTCTCAGAAAATTGAAGGCTCACTGACACAGCCCTTTGTCTTAGCAATATTATAGGCTTCTATGATTTCCCTAGTCTTCTGGTCGTGATGCGAAAAGATCACATAACGTGGGCATGCCAGAGAATAAGCGTGGTACCAGTGATAACAAACCCGAGTGCGGAACAATGGGAGGGAGTGCTCTCCAGCGATAGCTGGGTCGACCAAGAAGGTCCGATTCGGCGAGCAAAACTGGCAGCAGCATCCAGCGGAGCCCTGGACTAAGGGCAACCGACCGTTGAGCAAGATGGACGAAGCCATCTCAAAACCGCCGAATACAACCGAATCTAGAGCTAATAAAGTTTTCACTCACTCACTCACTCACTGTCGTTTGATCCAATAGGGCTTGGCAGGATTTATCTTTTTCCCGGTGCTTACGCACATGACTTGCCAGGTGCGTACCTGTGCCACTTCCTAAAGCCCGGCGATGTTCTGCGAGGCGCGTGTTAATGCATCGACCAGTTTGGCCGATATACACAGCCCCACAGCTCTTTGTTTTTCGTCGTAGAATGCTTTGATCAGGAAGCATGTTGAACGTTAACGTTGATTGGCGCGATGCACACCGATCTCAGCTTAAGATTCTGATGCAATCACCACTTCGCGACGCACCGGCATCGACTTCGCGTTCGAGAACATATGCCATGCACAGTGCACGAAGTAAGGCACGTCGACATGCTACTACGATCACAAGGCCATGCTACTGTCGATCAACTGCAGGGATCTGCCGTCGCCGGAGCCCATGTTGGCCTATGGACGACGACGGCGACGAATAAGATGCCACGTGCTTCAGGTAGCCGTCGGACGACGACTACGCCATATCCCAAGACTATGAGGTGGAGTTCGTGTCTACGAATCCGATGGTGCCGCTCGGAAAAGTAATTGCTGGCAGCGAGAACACTCAACGCAATATGGGTGAAAACACTACTAATATGAGAACTGCGCAAATAAAACTCGGCTGTGAGATCGCAAGATGGCCGGTTCGTCGGCTTGCGTTGTCGCGACGCCATCAGCATGCAACATTACACTTCGAAACACAGAAGCACTAAACTCCAAAACATTTCTTCGTAGCGACAGGTAATGTACTTATACGCATTGCATACAGTGCCCCCGTAAGTATAAACTCGCATCCCCATAACTGCAGTTCACACGCACTGGGGTTCAGCTACACGGCCCCAGAAATTACTTCGCCAATTCGTATACATCGATGTTGTAGCAACATATAGATCACTGTTCCCTTTGATAGTAGGTAAAAGGTAATACGTGCTACGGTACTAGAGCAGTTCCATAAAAATGACGGTCCTCAAACTATATTACATGTTTGGAAAGAAAATGGCACATTATAGTGACGAGGTCTACCACACGGAGTGAGTGTACACAGCTCAGTTTTTGGATTGAGCAAACATTTGATGGGCACATGAACCCACACCCAGACAGCACTCCACCGACGACGACCACACTGAAGTAGCCAGTGCCTTTGAAATACGATTTCGTTTTTTTTTTTCGTATTGCATTCGGAGGATCACCAAAATTGCTAAGGCTTTTTTTGTGCCTTATAACACGTCGGATATTTATTTCACTTTGATAGCAGAGGCAAATGCAGCGGACAGCAGCGTTTGCGCTGTCCACAGATTAACCGTTACCTGCAGCCACGTAGCCATGGAGGAAAGTTTCTCATATTACCTAGAGGGAGAGCAGGCGGCGCTGCGCTTTATTACTGACTCCATCCGCCGTGTCTCTATCTATTTGTCTATTCACCATAAAGAGTCGCGCAGGAACGCCGGGAAGAGGAGGTTGGCTCAAAGCCGGTCGTAGCTTGGCTAAGTATACATGCTGCTGGTCCGTCCTTGTCTGATATTTTGGACAATCAACCTTGAAGCAACTTCCATCATTCCGTACGAAACTAGATTTCCACGTTCCATCCTACCGCATTCTTTATAGCTCTTCCTCTCAAGCGTTTCAATTTCGCGCTTTGAGCAACCAGGGAAGCCTAGGGAAAAGCAACGCTTTTGCAAAACTGGCTGCCAAACATAAGCTGCCAAACTAGCCAAACGTAGCCAAACGGAGCGCCGGTCGTGGTTGGCTTTTCTTCACTGCGTTAGCTGCGTGTTGACACCAACGTTTTGTTGACACGGTAGTGACGCCTACATTGCCTGGCGGGTTGCTCCCATAGAGCTAATATACCAACTGTTGCTCCTTCTGGCCGTAAACAGTTCTCATAAGTTATCCCACGAAGCAGTAAGAACTATTTAATTCATTGCCAATTCAACGCCGCACAATGCCTGTTACTGTCGGGCAACAAACGACGACCGTTTCTTCATCCGGCGGGAATGAAAGACTGGCATTATGCGCTTTCAAGTTCGGCTACCTGAAAACACCGGATGGCTGGGTCAAACTAGCTCAAGTGGTAAGTGAAAGTTGGTTAATAAAAACTTCTAGGGTGTTCATAAAAATATTGACAGCTGTAGTTACTGTGAAGTATGCGCTGTAGTGTTTGCGTGAGGCGCGGACAAACGTGTCCGTGCTTTGATAAGGACACAGCGAACTTGCCTGTAACTCGTGTAAAGAACCTCTTCCGAAGCCGCATATCTCTGCGCTGAAGTCGTTTTCTGCGTGTGTGTGTGTGTGTGCGTGTGTGTGCGTGTGCGTGCGTGCGTGAAGCTGCCTCGCACTGTTGCGTTGCTTACGTATGTAGTACGACACCTGTGGAGTTTTTTGCTCACAACTGCTTAGAATTGTTTATCCACGCGACACCTGAATTAAAAGGTACGCAGCCGTATGGCTGGTAAGTCAGATATGTAATGTGCGGTTTAGGTTGTACGGGAACAGATAAAGTATCAGCCTTTTGGAGTAATAAAAACATTTCGCCTGCATCTGCAAAGATGGGCGGAGCTTTCCCACCGCCTCCGCATGTGCACGTTCCGTCGCCACCAGGCTAACTTTTCTTGTCTCAGTTCCGCTACCTGGCAGTGCTCTTAAATTATTTTAAAATATATTTATATAATTGTTCCCGCCTTTTAACTTACCTGGCGCGCGAAACGCCTTCATTCAGTTGTTACGATATGTGCTACGATTGATAAGATATGTGTCCGATTATATAGCGATACCAATGACTAATGCTCAGCTGCCGCGCGGAACGTACTACACTATAAAGGGGGAACAACGTATACGTACTTTGTCTTGTTTCATATTCACTTATATCCTGCATCATATTGAAATCTTACAACGTGGATGTTGCTTTAGGACGGCTTGGGTGTTTCCAGAACCTTTTATTTACAAGGCATGGGTCGGCCTGAGCCAGTGATTTACCATTTACCTTTCATGCAGAAGAAAATTTTCTGGGGAAGAACCGGGGTGTCAAAAGTTGCACAGAAAGTTGATTGGTTAGGTGCAAGTTGGTGTGCATGTCTGGTGGAAGAAATAACAAATAAGACCTAAAATTGAGTGCTGCTGTGAAAAGTGGTTCCGCTATGCCAGCGGCTGCAGAATTTATCCAAAATAAGGGGCAGTGGTGTCTTATGCTGTAAAGTGTGTGGCAAGAGAATCCTAGGCAGCAGTACATTGTTTAGAGGGTAGGTACTGTTTTCAGTTGTTGAGAATGTTGAATCGCGACAAGATGGGGTTGGAACTATGAATTGATCTCCATAAGACCTAGTGCGGACGTGGTAAAATGAGGCATAGACGTCGTCCCCATCAAACAACTGTGGGTCATGCAACAGAATACTTAAGCACAGCCTAAGCAGTACGAAATAGGGTTACATAATACATTAAATATGCAAGATGACCGTCTTGCAGTGGGCGTAGTCAGGCTGATGATGATGATGAATACATTAGAACATCAGTTTTGACAAAAATGACAATGTAAGTAGGATGCATTAATACGAAGTAAAAGGATGATTCTAGTCATGTATACGTATAAATGGCAGCTCCGAAAAAATGGCACAAAAAGGAACTTATATGAAGGTAATGGCAATTTAAATTAGTGTTGGGGGAAAAAAAATCTAACAGTCACTGAGGGTAGTCGGATTATCAAAAAAATAAAGAATATATACCTTGACATACGTGCTCGCTATAGTCAGTCCTGTGTGAAAACTGAATTGATTGGAATAGCAAGATTTTTCAGAACTGTAGTGTGGTTTAAAAAGCCTTCCTTATAAAGGGGCACCAGGGTGTTTTCCTCAGTGCCAGATAATCTGATTAAATGGATTCCTTATGCGTTCCAGAGACCAGTGCAAAAAAAGAATTAATGAAATCACAGCATGCAAACAAAAGTTACTCCAATTAGAATAACTCTAAAAGATCAGATGAAAACGCGTTTCACTCACCCATTTCACTCACCCAGTGCTGGAATTGGCTGGTACCAATCAGAACCACGCTTAGCACAGAGGCAGCAGAGGCTTGCTTGCCTGCAACTGTTGCTTTGACAGCATTGTCTCCCCGTCCCCACCCCCTGTGTATACACTGTAGACAGGCCAAAGGTGACTAACACTACTAAGGAAGCTCCCTGATCTTTGTTCGCAGCCCCAACCTTCCCTCCTGTCTCCTGTCTGGCTTCTCTCCATTTTTGGGCAAGGTGTTTCCACTGGCTTTTCTTTTCTTCCTCTCTCTCTCCCCCCCTACCTTTTTTTTTTTACTGCCTACTTGCCGTGGTGTGAACAGTACTCGCCTCTACGAAAGTTTGAAGCGAAATTGAAAGTGTCGTTTCTAGCGTTATTCTTATTAGCTTTCGATTAGCTTTCCCTGCTTTTTTTTTTAGTTTTTGTAGCATGCGAAAAGCTTACAGCACTCAGAGACATATTTTAGTTTCATTTTGTGAGTATAAAAAAACTAGGTTCAAACTGGACGCCCAACCAATCAGAAAGGCAGCGCCCTCTCATTCCTGCTGCCGAAAATGGCCGCAGTGTAGCGGCACCATTGGCTCGAAACAAGCATTTTTAGAGAAGATTACAATAGAATGAAAATGAAACTTGGTTTCTGAGGAAAGGAAATGGTGCAGTAATTGTCTGGCATCTTGGCGTACACTTGAACCGCACCGTAAGGGAAGGGAGGAAGGTGGGAGTGAAAGAAGAAAGCGAGAAAGAGGTGCCGTAGTGGAGGGCTCCGACCACCTGGCGATCCTTAAAATATTAAATATTACCATTCCGGCAATCTCTTTGGCCGTCCAGGCATCACAACGTTTCCTACTTTGCACACAAAGAATAAAGACCTCATGCTTGGTTTGCATCACAGGGCACCTTTAAGCTGTTTTAGACTCAGCCTGAAGCATCAGTGTTATTATTTAGGTTGGTGTTTAATAACTGAAGAATGTTCTAACGTAGAGTTTGCATCGCATAATTTGTGCGGTGAGGAAAAGTCTTCCAGTGTTCTGGATTTCATGTGTCATGACTTGAGTATTGTTCAGTGGGAAGTTCTGCTAGGCTCGTTAGCATAGTATTGTTTTCTTTTCATTCTGTTATCAGTGCTGAATACAAATATTAGGTGTAGATGTCTCCTGCCTATATTAATACTAACATTTGGAAATGTTAATCTCTGTTGCTATTATATGGCAAGTATGTTACAACTCAATAATTTTGCGTTGTAACGTGGCAAGGTTTTGTATGTTGTTTGTTGTAGTCGTTCCCCTAGACCATAGCACAGTAACTTGAGTGGGATAAGAACAGAGAATTGTGCAGCAGCAACAGTTTTTTTTGGAGAAAATCTCTGTTTGTATAGAGCGCCCATCACTGAGGCAAGTTTGGATGCTATATAATCTATGCACTTGTCCAAGTACATATTTTCAGTAAATACAGCTCCCAAAGTTCTAAGTTCAGGCACGGTTTCTATGTTATTGTTGTTCAAGATAAGTTTGAGAGCCGATGCAATATGCTTTTCTTTAGCACAAAAGATAATCTGTTTTGTTTTAGAGTAATTGGCTGGCCCACACACCTAGTTTTGACAACATTGAATTGGCTGTACTAAACTGTTTTTCACAGGTATCATAAACACAAAAAATACTTGTGTCGTTGGCATAGACCGTCATCTTCGCCCCAGTACCAATGGTAACAATAGCTTTCAAGTACATTCAAGTGCATTCAAGTACAATCAAGTACAGCTTTCAAGGTGTGTTTAACATGGGTCCACTAATTTAGATTGTTATGTGGTGGTTATTCAGAGTAACTAAATGTTTCTATACTATAAGCTACCTGAAAAAGTTGATGTGATTTTGCTTGGTAGTTGTTCTAGAGTTCACTTGTAATCTCTGGTGGATAAGGGTACGTCTTGAAACTCGACGAATTTTTGGGGCAGTCTTCACTTTGAGCACTGGAATCGATTCAGGCAACTAAATGCTGATTTGTATAATATATCGCCTTTGATCCATCAACTGAATTATTGCTGCCGACCAGCGAGTAAGCACCGCATGCTATCGTCAGCCCTGATGTCGTCGGTTTAGATTGGCAAGCCCACTCTTGGTTGAACTTGTGGTATATATATGGCGGACTGATTTCATGCTTAACTAGCTGTGTGTTGCAAAAGAGGTATGATTTGACCTTTGAAAGCACCAGCAGCCAGCTGTAGTGAATGGCACTCTCACCTGCCACGAATTGTGCGAATTGAGGCGAACCAGTGAGCAGCGTTTGGCAGACCCTATTGTAAGCTGTTGTTGTAGGTCTGAAAACTTCTCAGAAAGTGATTGAATACTCAATTCGTATTCTCAGATTTCTTTCCTGAAGGCTCCGAAAGCACAAAAGTCTGAAGGAAAAAAAAAAAAGATATTAAACCTCGTTTCTTGTAAGCATCCTTGTGAGAGTGAACCTTATTCTTTGAAAGAAGAGCCTGGCAGCTTATTTTGAAATTGCCAGTACCTTGTTATCAGTTCTAGGAGCCTAGGCGGCCTAGGAGTTCTAGGCAGCCATTTGTAACAGTCTTCAACCACTCGTAAAAACGTGTCTTGCAGTAGTGACCTTGTTTTAATGTGTATTTTTTTAGGCCCACCCTATGCACTCGCACAAAAGGAGGATGATGTTATAGCGCCCGGCGACGCTATAAAGCACAGGCGCAGAGATCGGCGTTCCCGCGATAGAGGAAAATAAAGATGGACGGCGCGTGCTCGGAGCGCACGCCCGGCACGGGCTGTTCAGAACTGGAAGGCTGCCACGCTGGTCGTCTTGCTCTGGTGCTCCGCTGCGACCCCGCAAATCCTCAACAATGTTGTTGAAGATGCTGCACCAAGTGGCTCTGAGCAGCAAGAAGCAGCAGAGAGTGAACAGGTTAGTGGCACTGACTTTGTTTTGAGCTTGCCCTTTAATTAACCATATGTAGCAGTGCTCATATACCGCTTGTTAACTGTAATGGTGCCTGGAGCGCCATTGTGTGGTCTTTTATGTTTTTTTCACGCAGAATTCATCAGCTAACGCGTGTTCAAGCCTTGTGCAACTTCTCCCTCACAGTATTAGTGTCCAAGAACTGCTTACGGCATTTGCACATTTGTATAGTCGCTGTTTTTCTGTAAAAACGTTTAAAATATGGTAGCAATGACCGTACTGTCCTTTTGTGCTCTCATCTTTCAAATCAAATTTGTCTGTTTTTTTGTTTGGAACAAGGCCACTTGATATGGCAGCTTTTTGTAGCCAAGGCATTTTTTTGCTGACCATCATAAGGCTGCCACAGTTTCAGTGCATGTTAAACGAATGCATGCGTCTTCACAAAAACTTTTCTGCAGCCGTTCATTGCAGTGTCCCTTATAGTGCAACTTTGGAACATAATTTCCTATTTTGTGTGCTCATAAAGTTTTGCGAGTGCTCGCATTGTGCTGCTGTCATCAGGTGGTTTGCATGAGGCCTCACATGCTCAACCAGTTGATGAAAATGCAACCTTTGCTGCTGCGTGTGCAAGTTCCCTGGACCTTTTCAAGCTGCACCGCCAGGAAACATACCATTGTATTCTGGAATATAAACATAGATTACTTTTACAGCGTTGAAATAGTGCTTATGTTCACCATATGCCTTTTAGAGTTGATGCTGTAATGTACGAGTGATATTTTTCTACTGCAGGTTATGCAGAGGTGGCAGGAAAATATTTTAATGTAGTAGAGACTATTTAGTTCATACTTCAGTCATTCAATGTACCTTCTACCCTTTTTCACCGTACTGTCAGCCACAAAAGTTTGTGGGATCTGCGATGCGTGGCGGTGCAAGACAAAACTGTATTGCTGCGCCATCTGCCGTCACAGAGCGTGGTGTCGAGGCCCACGGCGCTGTGGCCAACAGTACATCATTTGCAATTGCCTGCTTTAAACTGGCATCCACTCTTGCGCATGCATGTGCGGTGGTGGTAGGCTGACACTGTGGTCTACCTGTCATATGCAATTTAACTTGACACTGTTGAATATGGCAAAATGTAATTCTGAGGAGTACAGGGCCAGCCTCTAGCTCTTTTCTGATGGGTGTCCAGTGTAGAGGTTGTTGATTGGAGGCTCCTACAAGGCAACCCTGCCAGGTTAGAGGGTCGTCCCAGCTGCTTCCCAGAAGACGGGAACTAGAGGGTGCCAGCATAAACTTTCACCCTTCCCGGCATTGCTTGGAGTATTCCGGGCCACCAGATTAGCCCACTCATGTAGCCACGACGGATGTGACCACCTGCGTATTCAACAGCAAAATCCACATCACATGAATAAGCTCTGTAGCCCCAGAGACGTGGGTATGAGTCGTGGGGCATGTTTCATGTATCCTTTCTTATAGTTTTGATGCTTTCAGTGCAATTCTAAATGCATTTTCTCATGTCAGCATACATGAGCAACTGCTGTAGTATTAAGAGTTGATCTACTTTAAAACAGCTGTTACGGCTTGAGCAACCCAAGAAACTGCTTAGTTGCACAGTGCTACTGGAGCAACGTGGTCTTGGTATATACAACTTGGACTGTGTGGTGGTAGTTTGTTGCATGATACCATGCCATACCATGTCTTACCATAGAGGCAGACTACAGAGTGCACCCTCGGCAATGCAACTTGGACCGAAAAAAATAAATGCCGTAGCTGCATTTATTAAATTAGGTGGCATGTGTGTTTCACAAAAGTGAACAGAACGACTGAACCTTTATGGATGGTTCCGCACAGTGTCTATGCTTTGACCAGCAGCTCATTGGCTCTCCTAAAGGTATCTGACTGCAAGAAATCTCTGCATGAATATAGACAGTTGTTACAAAAGAAACTGGGTGATGTAACACGTCCCAAAGGGACATATGGGCTATGGGGGACGCCGTAGTGGAGGACTCCGCATTTCGACCGCCTGGGGTTCCTCACATTGCGGTGAGATTGCACTGCACACGGGTGCCTTTTGTGATTTGCCTCAATCAAAACTCGGCCAGCACGTGTTAAAACAATGTTGTATACAATCACTTTACCAGTTCGCATAAAGCTGGTTAGTCTGCCGAAAGCTGGTTAGTCTGCCGTGGCTTCATTTATAACTTCCTTTTTTTTTGTGCTTTTGGTCCAGAACCAAATGCAGGCGTTGCCTATCAAAACACATTTCACCCGCTCTTTTACTCCGAGTTATAGTGAGCAAGTACTGTTGTTCTTGCTTCTAAGTTAAAGGGGCTGTGAAAGGGGGTCTCAACAAAGATGCGAGACGCCTAGTATGCTAACGGACGCAGCGTCACGAGTATCCTCCAGCAAAAATTGTATTCATGCGTTTTGTGAACGCTGAGTTATTTGTAGTCAAAATTTGAATTTCCGTATCTTCGCGCTTTTACCTCTCCTCTGGTCACTTTTTGCACGCGGAAATGCCAGTCCGCCGGCTCCACGCACTCGGCCCCTTCACCGACCGCCCACGCGTGTGGGAATTCCCCAGGGGGCGGAGCCAACGCCTCCTAATCTGGTTCGTCGTCGATGGTGCTGGCGCGGCAAACCAATGATGGCATTTCACTGCTGACGTAAACAGCACTACTTGACGCAATGCGCGTGGATTCGGGTGAAAGCTCGGCACCGCTGGTCGCCGCAAGGCGCGGAAGCGGGAGTTCTTAAAATTGTATTGTAGATTATCAGCTCGATTTTGAGGTCTGGTATGTGGCATGAACGCTCGGTGGCCTGTACTCTACGTAATGCTAGCATTCTATAGCCAACCTTTAACGCCCTCTTCAGGGACCCTTTAAGGGTCCTGTTAAGTGTATATTTCATCAGCTGGGTGCACATCTGTGGTATCTTATTGGAAGCTTTCTAATATTTAATTTGAGAGTGCCTTTGTCACCAGCGTGCAAGTTTCTATGTCTTGGACACTTTGGTGAAAATTGTGCAGGATGACGACGATGAAGGTGATGACAGCACATCAGGTGGACCACTGAAACCCTCCCCTCATGGCGATACTTACCTGCTGTTCACAAAGCCTCAGAACTTCCAGTCAAGTTAGTTGGTTTTGATTTCCTTGTGCCTCTGAATTCTTGCTTTCCTGTGGAATGCTTTCAGGCAGAAGCTCAGTTTGTGAATAAGCACCAGGTATGGGGATCCTGGAGGTAAATTACTCTGTGCAGTGAATGGAGCAACACATCATTTTGCAGCTAAATGTTCTGCTGCAGATTTGCGTTGCACATAGGTAAATTCTATTTCAATAGTTGCTTGTGATTTTTCTTAATGTCAGTTTTCATTCCTTTTTTTTCTTTTTCCTTTCTTTCTTTCTTTTTGCCTCGCATAAGAAATGCGCATCTGACCTGGGCCTGTGTTCAGCATGTTTGCTTTATCTCGCCATGATTGGCCAGTGCCGTCGACTGTCACAAAGTATATCAAGTCACACAGTATATCGAACTCAAGTTTTGCTGGTCATTCCAATATTTATTGGTGCTGCGCACCTGCAAATGGCGCTTTCCCTAACGACGCTCTTCGATTAGTTTTCACAGACCGAGGTTGGTGAGTGGCGCAAACGTGGGGTGTGCTTCAGGGTGGCATTGGTCCCCTGTGCTCTGTTTCTGCGCCACTTTCCTGTCATGGGGTGAAACCAACCTGCGTGCTTCGCTGCTGGAGGCGTTGCAGAAACCGACTGTACCATAATTTTAATGAGCGGTTATTGTATTCATAGTGTACTGGACTATCATAAGATAGTGTACTATCATAAGATTAGACATCTTATGATAGGCTGCTAGTTCCAAAGCACCCTCTACTGCAGCTTCCTTATGAAGGAGGTTAGGCCTAGCAGTGCCCAGCAAGCGGTGTGCTGCCAACACGCCAGTCAGCGGCTCGTCTCTACATTAAGTGAGTCACTAGCGCGGGTGCAATATATTCTTGCTTCCAGGTTACAGATACGCTATGCAATTCTCATAAAGTAGAATCGCTATCGTACAAATCTCACGGGGTCGCAAAAATTATTCCTATCTTCCGAAACAAACTAAATTCAGATGCAGAATTTTCGCAAATGTGTTTTTGGCTGACGGGTTTTTGCATACACCACGCACCGCTGCTCAGTGCTAGCGGTGCGCTCCGCACAGCTGGCGATCACGGCGTCACCAATGTGCGGGATGTGCTGCCACTCACTGTTTGCAGTGCGCACCCTGCGACTGGTGGTCCCGGCATTCGGCAATGTACAGGCAGCTAGCAGTTCGTGCTTGGGGGGGGGTCGCGGCCCATGCAGCTGTGTCATCCACAGTGGGGCGGGAGGTTGCTTATAACATCTGAATTGTACCCACTATGTGGCCAGGGAATTTTACGAATTCATGTCATCCTCAAATTCGTATCAACTGGGATTGTATTGCTGAGATTCTGCTGTGAATCGAACTATCAATACATTGAACTATTTTGGGATCTTCGAGTTCGATATGTGCAGGCTCAACTGCACATATAAAACTTCCTAAACCATGACAATCCACGTTTTCAGTAGAACGTGTGTGCACTTGCTGTGTTTTATTTTGTAATGTTTTGCAGATGTGCTTGCACATATGTAGAAATTAGGTGGCACGTTACTTTTCAAATTAACGAGTTTCCTCTTTTATGCAGAGTTGCCTGCTGGCAAGGAAGTACACTTTCCTGTGGGCTTTAGCAACAAGGGTGAAACGGACTTTGTGTTGGACACCATGGACACGTCCTTCTGTTACCCAATGGACTCCACTTTTTACAGCCAGAATGTGAGTATTCAATAAGTGGCTTTCTCCCTGGGCAAACCTGGAATATGTCAGCCTCGACAGGTGGTGACCATCGAAATTGAGTGTGTCACATCAGCATTTCGCTTTCAGATTTCATAATGGTCAGGATGTTGATGTCTACTCAGCAGTGTCTTGTTTCAAGTGAAGAGAAGTGAAGAGAGGCTGCTTTCAGGAATAACAAAACTTCGGAAAATTGATTAGCAGCTTGAGTACTCCTCAGACTGTCCCATTAGTATCCCTGGTATGTTGTTTTTCTACGCACATGAAAGTAGTTACTGAAGGAGTGATCTAATAGAGCTGGGCATAAATTGTTTCAAACTTCTCCTATATCCAATGATTTTTCTTCTAGTTCGCACCACTTTTATCACAGTGACGGTAATTTGAGAGCGTATGTGTACTTTTGTGATCAAAATATTACAGGATGCGTGTTCTTGGAAAAAGAAAAAGTGATAGTGTTTTACTGTAGTTAAGCCAAGTAAACGTGCGAAAGCGTATGTTTAGCCTGGTTGACTCATTGCTTTGCTTCGCTTGGTCGTTGTCACATCTGGCTATGGTATTAGACTCGGGTTAAGCTCTTATCAAGGTTAAGCTGATCTGATCTGTTTGTGCTGCAGATGGAAGTTGATAAAGGCAAAGATGTGCAATACAGAGCACGAGAGCAATTTAACACAAAGCATGATCGGCTGCGGTGATTGCATGGTGCTCTCGTGCGGTGGCTAGCGAAACTGATCTGTTCACGCTGCCGTGGGTTCAGAACCCAGTCGTGGCAACATTTATTTTACTTCTGCACCCTCGAGGTCAGCGACGCCTCAAGATTCTTGTTTGGGTTTCATTGTAGCTCTTCCTTGCACCACAGTCGCGTGGTAGTGTGGCCAGCGGAAGAGCATACTTGTCCCCTCACACCTTGACACAGTTCGGCCGACCGGATTAAGTGACTGCGCCAAAAATATTTTTTCCCACACACTCGCGTATCGTCAACTTTTGATCGCAACAGTGCATGCATGCTGCCGTGCCTTCTCTGTAGCAAATGAGGTTATGCTCAGCCGTGATGAAGTTTGGTGCCTCGGGGAATGCTAGGAAACATTTATGCATGTATATGTTTGTGTGGTGCATGCTCATAGGCTGTAAAAAAAGCTTTTCTTTCTGGGACTCAATTTTTAGAAATTTCAGGTTTGGCTGAAATTTCGCAATATGGTTAAGCCTGGATGCAACAAAGCTCCAGGTAATGAATTCGTCAATATTACGAAGTTCCCAATTCTCCAATGATGCACCCATTGGAGCGTTTGTATTTGTGAACTCCTTGTAACAGAGGTTTGTGGTGATTAATTTTATATATAATGAACTCGGTATGCCAACTATGTCTTAGCGGGTGCTGCGGTACTCGTAATTGGGCCGAACCACGCGAAAGTTTCTCAACAGTAAAAACAAGCACCACTCTAGGAAAGTCTATGATTTCAATGAGCGAATGCAGTTGACGCAATGCGCCTTGCTGCAGTGTTGTCAACACCTCTCTGTGGCAAATGCAGCAGTCTCCAGAGCTGTCACTTTTGTAACGTTGCACCGAGTAGCATTGCAACAGTTCATGCCCAAAAGCAGCCCGAAACAACAGGACGTAGTAAAGAAGGCACGGTACGAGCAATGCGCACCCATCGCTGCCACTCAATTGCTCGCGGGATTCTGGCACTGACCGATGCTGTATGCCAGGAGTGGGTGGAGAGCGCTGGGGACTTGAGTAGTCGGTTGATCAGGGCAATGACAGCCGGCCAAGTTGAGAGAGGGCGCATGTGGGAAGAGGCCTCTGACTACGCTGCCTCCTCCACTCTCTCCGCCCCACGCATAGTGGTACCGTGCGAGCTGTGGCAGACAGAGATGGTGGCAGTGGCTGCCACAGTCTCGTTATCAGGGCGATGACTTAATGGCTTCTTCCTGTGTGACTTCGAGTAAGGGGGGTTTACTCTGAATATTTGAAGATGATTTCACATACACTTATTTCCCTTTTTAGTTTTCATTTTGCACCGACCTTTTGAGTCTTCACATGAAAACTTCTTGTAGTGAAAAATTGCACTCTTCTCAGTTTCGCTATATCCACCTTGAATTGTATTCTGACACTAAATTTAGTTAGATGGCCAAATCTTCTGCAGGAGTGCGCCACCTACATAAATCATGTCTTTAGCATAACTAGCTGCGCAGCATTTGACAAGGGAAATGAGTTCAACATTGCCAGCATGCTCAGTACATCAACACTGAGCACAGATCAAAGTTGGCCTGTATCGATGGGTTGGTGCGTTTCAGTGACAAGGCGGTTACTTCCATGCAAATGGAGCTGTTGTAAGCTAGAAATGGCTAAAAGCCGAACTGTAGATATCGCCACCACCGGTCATTCTCACAGGGAAATTGCGGTGCAGTGAGCCATTTTTTCTCAAACGGTCCCCTGAGGCCAGGCCACGGTGTAAGACATAGCTTAGGTGAGCGAACGCCGCCGCCTGCCGTCGCACGATACTATTGTGCTTCCTTCTCGCTCGACAGATGGCGCTTCCAACTTGCGCCCGTTAAGCGCCCGTAGCGGCGCCGTTCGTGCCTTTAGCACAGCTTCTCCGCATGCAGCTCGAGGAAAACTTGCGGCCACCAGCTGGTTTTTTAGGCGTTTGTTATACTGTGAATCACCGTTAACTGTTTGAAAAAATTGTCCACAGATCAGGCCAAGCGTAAAGCCCCTTTATCGACGCTCGCGCAAGACGACAGACGACGCTACGGAGAAGCTTTGGTGGAGCGGGAACCAAGCATGCCAGTATTACAATGGTTTCAACTTTTCTCGGTTATAACATGGAACGAGTTTACTTCAAACTCAAGAATGAGGTAGAAGGCCGCATCAGGTTAGCAGTCGCATTTGAAAATCCAGCGGCTACGGTGCAGCGATGGGGAAATGAATGTTTGTGTGTGAAAGCGACTGAACGCATGCCTTAGTGAGGTTATGTGAGAACTGCATGCAATTTCTGCGAGGATGATGAGTGGGTGTTTTCCGCAGCCCAGAAAAAGTTATAACTCAGGTAGAACGTTGTGTGTTTATTTCATACATGAAGCAAAAAGTATTCACTGCAAACCTGGATTACACACAAAATACTTAAATTCTACTGTTGTGTATACAACCAAAATAACAAACAGTTCACTCAGCTCGGCTTCTTGTGGTCAAACAAGTTTGGACAATTTACGCAAGTCCTGGCCTTTTTCAACGTGCTTGCGTTTCATTTGACGGCAGTACTGACGCATACGAAGGCTTATATAATAATGGAGTAGCTTGGCAAGCATGTCCTCTCTGTGGATAGTACAAGGGAAAGTGAAAGTGAACTTCTCTAGTACAGCGTCAACTGTTTTATCGTAGGCATCTCTCAGATTTGCGTATTTGGAGAAATGCTCTTCAGCTTCCATAAAAAGCTGATAGAGGTGCATGTTAGGGTGCGTGAGCCTGCCCCTTGTTTTGCAATTCACTAGCTCAGCTTCGGGCACCTTTGACAAGCCTTTCTCACCCTCCAGTGCTTTCTTGCACGTAGTGCAGGAGGTCTGATTGAAAATTTTCCTGGATACAAAACCTGTGACATAATAAATTATACACTCAACAACACTTGCATCATTGTTATCACACTCAAACACTTCGTCGCACTCCCAGCTCCCTTCATCGATTAGGCCGTCAAGCTTCTCTTTCAGCTGCTCCAGCTTGTTTAGCTCCTTCGATGCTGAGCTGTTATATGCGTTCTTAAAGTCAGCCAAAGTCACAATGCCGTACTGTTCTTTCTCGGAAGCTGAACAGTTACCAAACCGTGGTGGCTTCAGGAGGGAGTAAAGAGACAGCATACGGTACAGTTGCAAGAACGTTGGGAAAGTTGGATGTTCGTTTTGACCACCCGCTTGTCGAATAACACCAAAAAAACATTCCAACGGGTCCTGGTTCATTTTTCCGGTCAGGACGTACCTGAAATCGCACTTTGTCAACAGGTAGATTGACAGCTCACGAGCAGATTTGAGCGTCACCCTTAACCCTTCCGCAGTTGACCGGCTTAGGAAGAGATCTTGAGGAATTTCTCCTTTTGCAACTTCTTCCTCCCATTCGTCAAGCCAATCAGAGGCACTCTCAAGAACTTTAAGATCATTGCAGTCTATAGTCAGGCCTTCTTCTGGAAAGCGCCGGTTCAGGGCATCAAATAAGTTGTTCATAAAGATTGTGAACTCAACGGTCGGCTCGACATTAAAGAGCCGAGGTGCTCCTCTGCGTGCGTAAAACAAAATTCCTTTTGCTACGGAATTGCTGAAAATTTGGGTTGCCAATTTCACTCTCATTTTAAGCATGTTAGAAGGATTAACATGGTTGAAAGTCAGTTTTGGGCATACTCTCAGCTCAGTTGCGTTCTTGGTGTCTGCTACAAACAAGGCATCGTAGCAAGACCATTTAATGAACTTTCCGCCTTTCTTCAACACTTTCTTGTCATACAGACGATTGCGTACGCACTTGAAGAGATGAGGCGCATCTGCGAAGACATGCACCTTTCGCGATGAATCCAGTGGGTGCTCAAAGGTGTTTACAACATGCCCCAGAGCACCGCTGATTCCAAGCTGTCTCCACATAGCTCTGTTAGTAGAGGCGCCATCACAAACAACTCCATCAACGAGAAGGCCCGCTTCTTCTAAGTGTACAATGCACTGAAGCAGTAGCTGTGCTAGGACCGTCCCTTTCGTAGGTCCCTTGGCGGCAAACACAGCCACTGGCTGCAAATATTTTTCCCCGAACGGTGCGAAGGCGAAAACCAGCCCGTGATCAGCTGGCTCATTGCTTTGGTTGTTCTTCTCACCAAAGTCAACAAGACCGGCATATGTCATTGTTCGTGAGTTCACCGTGATCTCCTTTCGAACTTGAATCTCGTCAAGAATAAGGATCCCTCTTCGTTGAAATGCTGGTTTCGAGGCAACTTTCATTTTAAGGGCCTTAAAAAACGCTTCGTCAAAGCCACACTTCAGCCCGACTAAGCTGATGTACTTCCTGATTGTCGAAATGCATGGAAGAGGTAATATTGCATTGCTGCGCAGGAAAGAGTATGCCGCAGGGCTTCGGATGTTTAGCAAAAGGCAGAGCAGCAGCCAGTCGTCAGTGTATCTCCTGTTCTTCTTCGTAGTGCATTTAGCTGCAGCAATGCACTCCTTTACAAGAAGCAACTGCGCTGCAGGTAAATCCATACTTTCTAGCTTCTCTGCGAGCCCTTCCTCTTTCACTTTTGCGAATTCTTCCTGACAGTTTTTCAACTGTTTCATCAGCAATTTGTTTCGTGCTAAAAGTCGTGCTCGAGACCGCACCACAGTGGCTTTTGCATGGCGCAACGCGTTGATTCTTTCAAGTTGGGCAGACGGTACACCTTTCCTCAAAGCAGAAAGCCTGATCCGTTGAAGCGGTACCTTTTGCTTTGCCCTTGCCGTTTGGCGGTCAGCATGCAATTGCAGAGTGTTGTGGAGGCCACTGCATGGCCGACATATTCCGCCTGCAGGCGATAATAACGGGCATTTGTTATGTCTCCACTTTTTTTGGTTGTCCACATAAGCACATTCGGGCAGCACAGACGGAAAGCTTTTTAAACTTGGTCCGCCGCAGCAAACGTTCACATTGTCAAAAGCTCTTACCATTTTCTCAAGTTCAGATGTTGTTGAGACAGACGGGCTGATTCCAATTGCTGTGCAGTCAACTGGCCTGTCGAAAATGTAGGCTTGGACCGCCATGTCAGAGTTTACGAGCAAGGACTTCTTATTAAATATACAGCAGCTTCCGTCACTGTACACTACGCGAGCATCACTCACCAGAATGTCTTTGATCCCCTCTTCGTCGATCCGATGTACTGCCCACGATGACTTCGGTAGGCACATGTTTGCAACCAAGTCAAATAAGTCCTCGAATGAAGACTGGTTAAGAGCTTCCATGTCATCGCTGTTTTCGTCTTTGTGGCTCGTGGCTGAGGTCTTCGACACTTCCGCACCATGTGATGAACCCTCAGGCATGCTGGTGTAATTCGCAGGACGCGCAGAAGTTGCCACAGGTTCCTCTATCCGCTTCACTCTTTTTCGGGGACTCTTGATCTTCTTGGAAAGGTAACTCGGTGCTCCTTCGAAAATTGAAGGCACAGCGTCCTTTGTTAGGCCGGCTCTTCTATTCCCTGACATCAGAACGTGACCATCTATTTCGGAGGACCACGTTTTTAGAATAAAATGAGGAGCAAAATGCTTCTCACACACACGGTCCGTCCGTTGCAGCACGCGATCTTTGCGCGGGATTGCTCTTCTCCATACCTCCAACCTCTCGTCGTCATTTGGTGGCTTGAAAAGTGATAACTTTTCTGCACAAGACTTGTAGCCTGTCTTACAAAAAGGCACGAAGCACTTCCCCATGTCACCAGTGCATCAGTGTGGGGTGAAATCGAAGAGCAAGCTTCAAAACAGTGACACCACACCAATAAACACGACTGACACAAAAGCGATATCTGGACGGGAAAAGGCGCGTAAAAGAAGCGCGCGCGCGCGCATGGAAGCTCCCTAACGGGCCGCAGTTTGGTGCGCCCTCTCTTGAACTGCCGGCTAACTACTGCACTATCCTCTCCGCTCGGAGCGGCGCCTCTTCGTTGC
Source organism: Amblyomma mixtum (assembly GCF_055824585.1). NCBI lineage: Eukaryota > Metazoa > Arthropoda > Arachnida > Ixodida > Ixodidae > Amblyomma > Amblyomma mixtum. The sequence goes on along the minus strand of NC_143014.1, from coordinate 240,513,503 downwards.
CGTTCGCTCACCTAGCCTACTCTTACACCGTGGGCCAGGCATACACTTAGAAATTGTTATCACTGAGACTTTTTCGCTCTGGATATCATGAGTTGAAATCAGTTTGTGGGGAATATTTTAAATCCAATTTCTCAGCAATAAATTCATTTCATGCAGCCGGACTCGCATCAACATAGCGAGAAAAAGCTGCAGCATCAATTTCTACGGAGAATGGACAAACAAAGCTGATGTCAGGATGACGTGCTAGTGCAATGAAGCCTGCACATGCAGGAAGGTATGTTTGTCTGATCTGTTAAGGGTTATTTCTGGAAGTGTGGAGTTGCCTGTTGAAATTCAGCCTAAGCACCTTATCATGAGTTGGGTGGATTAAGTAGGGAAAAAGAAAATGAAGAGAAATAAGGAGGTTTATAGACGGAGAAAGAAGACTGAGTGGAGCAGTAAGGACTCATGGAACATGGTCAGAAGAGGAATGTGAAGCCTGAACACGACTTTCTGCAGGACAGAAAAAGATTAAGTCAAATATTTGTGTCGAATAAGCAAAAGACAAAGCAAGGGCTGCAAAAAAATTAGCCGACAGTCACGGCTGTGTAGCACGACATTCTGCAAAAGCAGTTTGTGGGACCTTCTCGTTGAGCCTCGGCTCTCACGGCATGGAAGCAGAGTTTTCTCGCTTTCACGTTTTTGCCGTAATGTTTCGTGTGCCACAATGCACCAAGGATACCACAGACCCAAGGAGCGGCAGTTTGCGCAAGTGCTGCTTTGTTCTGCTGCACACAGATACACTAGACTCCTGTTTAGACGAACTCGGTGAAGACAAATTCTCGGGTAAGAGGAGTAATGCGATACCATGTGGTTGGTTCCCATTAGGATTCAGTGTTTTTTTTTAAGAAAGTCTCCTAAAGACGAACTGTTTCGTGCGTGATTCAGTTAAGACGTGAACTTTCATAGCAACTGCGAACCCCAGCAACCCCATGCAACGATATTCGCGGAGCGTCTGTGCAACACTGTCGAATAAAGGAAAAGTATATAAAAAGCTTCCCTGCAGTGAGCACACCCTGACAGGAAGACTTCTGCCCAACTTCACGGAATTGTGCGGGGAACCTGTCTTGCAAGGCACCTTTGCTGTTGCATGGGTGGGGTGCAGATTCCAGATCTCTGCACCGTGCATGCGTCACCTGCGACACATTGGCACCGGCAGACTAAAAGGCGTGTGGGGGTGGAGTAGATCATTGGTTGACTTAGAGCTTAAACAGTTTGGAGCCGTACTTAACTGTGACTGAGGCACATGGTGCACCTGCCCGTAAAGTTGACAACGGCTACACTGCAGAAGGGTCGAGATAAGAGAGAGATGCACGTCTACCCAGGTGGGCGGCACCTTGAGAGCAGTTGGAGCCTCAGAAATTGCCGGGAACAAAAAATAACAAATAGAAGTCTCTCTAAAAGAGAGCGAAAAAGATTGAAAAGAAGAAAATTAGCCCAGTGCGATTTTTAAGAAGGATAACGTGTTCCATGCCCTCAGTGTTTAGCCTACTTCATGCATACTGCCATTTATGTTCCGTTTGCAATTATCCTCCCACCGCAGGGTCGTTGTATTTATTTTTTACTGCGCTAGCACAAAGAACCGCACTCACCGATTTCACCACTGTCTGTCTGGCGACGTGGATTGCTCAGGGAGAGCAAGCTGGGTCACACAAGCCTCGCCAGTGGCAGCAGCTGCCATCACAGAGCCGTGGCGCATTGCGTAACCGCTGCACCACTGTGCCAGCAGTGGTATGAGGTCTCCCAGCGGTCAAGAGTGTAAAGTAGAATGACCAGTTCCGCATAAATGGGCATTAACCTATTAAAGCCATCGGGTGATACAGTTAAGGCGGAGCCCCCCTCACCATTTTTGGCAGTCTTTGTCTGAAGCCGTGGTTGACCTTGAAAACCGAGCCTCGAACCGAAGTGAAAACCGAAGTGCTCACCTAATTCACATTTGGCCTAACCACGCTAAGTGGTCAGCTATTTTTTTCATGTAACACACATTTCGACATGCATAGCATGCTCACATATCTCCTCTCTCTCTCTTTTTTGAGGCGCTTCTGATAAGGTGAACAGAATTTCTGATCCCTTGATGTTCAAGTCTACTGTATTGTGTTCAGCCAGCTCAGTAACAGGGCATCTCAGCCTTCCTCTTCTCATTCCCTCGCTGTCAGTCTTCTGTGTCATTGTCTCCAATGCCACAGAATCGGGAAACATGCCCTTAAGTAGTGTTGCACTGTGAGAGAAGAGGTGACTTGCCCTGGGGGCAGGCTGTTCCAAATGTCAATGGTGCTGCAAGGGAGCAAGCTGTCTTCGTCATGTCCCTAGGCCTGCCTAACAGCCGGGCGTGGATGCCACTCGCTTCTGTGCTGGTCCGTTGCACAGACTCGTGTCAACACAACATAGGCCCGAAGTGAGTGCCTCCGATCATTGATGTGGTGAACTGCTGGCCATGGACCTTTGTCGTTACTACTAGAAATCCGTTTCCAGTGCCGTGGTACTGCTGACTTGGTGCAGACTCGCTAGCACCACCTCTGCCGGAGCCTCGTCACTGGAAAAAGGTACCTGTACATCTTCAGCAGTGCAACGCAGCAAGTAGAGTCACGTGTCTTTTTCTACCCACGCTAGTTTGTTAAACATTTGGTTTCAAGCATTAGGACTTCATTGGCTTATTGTCAGTAGCAGTTTTCTTCTTCGTTTGGTGTGGCATATATATGTGCTTTGTGAATTGTGTGTCATATAATATGTTTCATTCCATATACAATCACTTGGCCGACTCTTCAGCTTATGGCTCACTCTCGTGCAGAAGGCTTCCCAACTTCGTGACTATTTTTGATGAGCCTCCCATCAAATGTCACAAAGTTGCTAAGCTTCATTCTTTGTGTGAGTGGATTATAATCTGAAGAGACAGATCAGGTGGTTGCACAGGGGACAAAGCATTTCATACGACAGACAATTCGCAAAGTGCAGGGATGCATGTCAGCTGCCACCATGTGTCTCTTGCACCTGTCACCGGCATGAACTGCATATGTGCGCTAGAACTGGTAGTTTGTTTTCAACCGGTGGAGCCCAGGAGAGGGTGGAGGAGAGGTGTGCATGTGCTGAACAGCCGTATGAAAAAGGCAGATTAAAGTACTAATGCTTGAAACCAAAGACCTACAAACTGGCTCGCATGGAAAAAAGAACCTTGAGGCCTCAACATGCTGTGCCATATCGGCGAACACATACAGGTACCTAGTTCTAGTGATAAGGTCCCGGCAGAGGTGGTGGTATGTGGGTCTATGCCACATGAGCAGTAGCACGGCGCTAGACCCATTGATCCCTCGTAGCAGCAACTAATGTCGGCAGCTGGCAGGTCATAACGTTCCGTTGACGGGGGTGTGCAGTGGGTGGAAAGGACTGAAATGAAAGCCAGTGACATCCATGCCTGGTCAGTGGACCTCGGGACACTGCAAAGCCTGCTTGCTGCCTTGTAACACCACTGATGTCTGGAACAGTTTGCCCAAGGTTTTGTCTTTCTCTTCTGACCATGCTCCACGAGTCCTGTTATAATTATTATTCTTCCTCGTCTCTTTTGTCTTCTTCCTTCTTCTATAAACCTTCTTCTCTTCTTTATCATCTTCGTTCTCTTTCTCCCTACTTTATCCACCTTAATTCATGACACACCTCCACTGGGTCCTAAGAACTTGACTGAAATGAAGTGTCGGGGATGGGATTTATTACTAAGATTTTATCCTACAGCCTGTGCATTATCCTATTTTGATACATGCAGTGGGCTGATTTTTCTCTTTTAAAAGGGACTTTAATTGATAACGCATTTCTTTTTGCTTCTAGTTCACTACCATTGGTTGCAACAGGGTGGTAAAGCCCAAGCAGCAGGCCACGCTGTCTTACAGCTTCTTCACCAGTGAGAGCTTCAGTGCTGGGCCCTTTTGTTTGGCTGTGGATCTTCGGTACAGAGGAGCTGTAAGTATCGCATCCTGCTGCATTATCTTTTCGCTGGTGAAGGTAATGCCTGATTAGTCAAAGATAAAATACAGTAGATACATACACAGAAGCACCTCATTGATACTTATTGTTCTTTAATGCAGGAAAAACTTGTTTTCTGGGATAACGTATAATTGGAAGTGCCTAAGATTTTGAAAAATATAACTGTTGAGAGGTACAAGGGCATTTATTTACAATTTCACTTCATAAGAATGTCGATTACCATTTCTTGGCACAAGGTCTGAAAAGACACTTTTCTAGTGTTAACGCAGTTCAGCCCATATTTACGTTGTCCTTAGGACGGAAGAAACTTTGCAACGCATCCGGTCCGTTGACAGCGGTGGTGTAAGTAACCGGGATATCTTCCTCGTTGCTTTCATACGCATCAGTTCCTTGCATTAATGCACTGCAGGGAAGCTGCTGTGGTGACTGGATGTTGCAGTGTCCCTTCATGCTGCGTTCCTCAGACTGGGGCTGCTTGGGTGTAAGCGTATCTTGTAGTCTTGTGATGATTTGCCCTCTTGCCCTTACGCACTGCAAAGAATCCGCTGTGTTTCTTCTCTTCATGTCTCATTCCCACTGAGACGGCCCCCTGTATGTTAAGGCACTGCTTTGTTTTTTTTTTTTTTTTTTTTACTCTTCATCTTTTTATGCTTTGCCCTTTGCACCCAGGCACTGCAGGGAAGTTGTGGCGGCAGATGAATGCATTAGTGTCGCGTGTTCCCAAGTTCAGCCCGCTCTTGTGTTTGTGCACCTGCTGTTGATCACTAAACATATTGTAAGACCAGTATTTGTTGAAATTTTGAAAATAGTTGCCAGAAAACAATGTTATACGGGAGCTTGGGTATTAACCTGAACAAAATCAGTGTAACTCTGTGGGAAATTTTTATTGCCTGCAATTTTGAGTCTATGACCCAGGAACTTTTCAGCGAGGTTCTACTGTATTTGAGCATGCTTGCAGCGACGGTAGATTTAATGGGCAGCATTATTATTAATGAAGTTTGGTTTGGATTGGTTTGGTTTATGGGGTTTAACATCCTGAAGCGACTCAGGCTATGAGAGATGCCGTAGTGAAGGGCTCTGGAAATTTAGACCACCTGGGGTTCTTTAACGTGCACTGACATCGCACAGTGCACGGGCCTCTAGAATTTCGCCTCCATAGAAATTCAACCGCCGCGGCCAGGATCGAACCCGCGTCTTTTGGGTCAGCAGCCGAGCACCATAACCACTGAGCCACTGCGGCGGCTATTGTCTGCATAGTTGCTTACTTCAGGTTCCATATGTGTCCTTGAAAACCATTGAGTGTAAAAAAAAGTTGTTTTCAAGGGCTCTTAAAAGTCCTAGTATTTCTGTTGGTCCTTGAAAAATCCTTGAATTATGGCGTGCTAAAGGGTGTCACATTCTTAAATGGTAGCTGTAACCGTAAGGAGCAGGAAGAGATGAGAGCGGATCAGGGCACCAGTGTGATTTGGTGATATCCTGGCTGAAACAGAGGGAAGGCAAACTTTGGCAGGGAGTGGCAGAGAGTCAGGCCGCATAGCCTGAGTCGCTTTGGGACGTTAAACCCCCATAAACCAAACCTCTTGAATGTAGCCATGAACAAGCTCCGAATGCTTACCAGAGTCTGAACATTCATGATGATTGACAAAGCGCGACAGTAAAAACTGGTAAAACGTGGCCAGCAGTGAAGCCAAGTGTGGCTGACAGAGCCAAAGAGAAACTATGCGTAAGCAGTGTCTGCAGTTCCATCAGCTAACAACACTCCCCAGAAGCGCTGCTGTTCTGAGTGGCGGTGCCACCGCGATTGGAACTCCGGCCTTTCCATCAACTGTCAGCACTCCCATGAGTGGCAAGTGCGCAGTGAAAGTAAAAAGGAAAAAACCTTCCAAACAAGCGAGCAAAATAGCCGAATGACAAACCGCACTATAGCATCCCTGCTATCTCGCTTGTCTCACCTTTATTAAGGCCGCCGCGGTGGCTCAGCGGTTATGGTGCTCGGCTGCTGACCCGAAAGACGCGGGTTCGATCCCGGCCGCGGCGGCTGGAATTTCTTTGGAGGAGAAATTCTAGAGGCCCGTGTACTGTGCGATGTCAGTGCACGGTAAAGAACCCCAGGTGGTCGAAATTTCCGGAGCCCTTCACTACGGCGTCTCTCATAGCCTCAGTCGCTTTGGGACGTTAAACCCCATAAACCAAACCAAACCAATCACCTTTATTAATGGTGCTATGCTTTGGTTTTGATTGTTGGTCGTTCCCCCCAAATTCGTAATTTCAAAATGGAAAAAAAAAAAAAAGGTAGACTTATAGTTCTGCTAATACAGTACTTTTTGTGTGCAAGTCGTGTGCCACCTCTAACACAGTTAACTTGAAACCGCATTAATAATGGTGCAGGTCTTGCTAGTACAGTGCATTTATGCCAGAGGACTGGTTCTGAACTGAGAAGCAAGAGCATAAAAAAAGAAAAAAAAGGCTTGGAGTATAGCCTCATTTAATTTTTTTCTTTACCTTGTTGGGCCGTTATGAAATGGGATTGAGATGATAATTTGCACCAAATGCCGCATCATTTTTTCACAGGCGGCGGTTTTTTTAACCTGACAGGCATGTAGTAGTTAAAAACCACTGATACATACTGCTTAATGCACGAATTGCAAGCTAGTGTGGAATAGTTCATATTCAAAGTATGCACGGTTAAGTGATTAAAACAACCTTGCTTGAAGCATCTGCGTGCCTATATTGCTACTTTGGATTCATGATGGGCAAGTGCTGCCGCTTTATGAGGATCATGTTTGACTGCATTATGGGAATAGGTCAGGATGCTCCCCTGCATACGTGGAGCAGAACATTGCTATAAGAAAGCAGTAGCAAGAATTTTTTAACAGAAGGCTCGTTAGTCCAGGACTGTATAGTTGCCTAAGGGTCCTGAGTGTTTTTCTTCTGCACAATTTGTTGCTTGTTGCCTGATATGTACTTTATTTTTACCTCCTTTCAAGGATGGTAATGCCTTCCAAGATGCTGTCTTCAATGAAACAATCGAAGTAGTGGAAATCGATGAAGAACTTGATGGAGAGACGTAAGTGATTGATTTTGGTGCGAATTCACTACTTCACTAGCAATCCTGTACAGGCAGTATTTGTCTGAAGCCTCTCAGAAATAATATTGCCGCAACTGGGTTTTGAACCCACTTCAGCACAAACAGATCAGCTTCGCTGGCCACTGCATGAGAGCACTGAGCTGTGGCCACAACCGATCACGCCTCGTGTTTTGCTGCCGCACTTTCGCGCTAGGCATTGCATGTGGTCCCCTTCATAAACTTCCATCTGTGTGCAAAAAACACTATAAGCCTCCGACTCTACGAAATCTGCTGGTAGACACGAAGAATTTGAGACAGTCACGAAAGGAAAGGAAAGATGCATAATTGGTTCTCCCTGGCTCAGTGGAAATGTCATTCGTGCTTGGAGCTATGTGGCAGTAGTGAGTGAGGTGTGCGCTGCATGCTTTGGCAGAAACGCGGCAGTGGAGCAAAATGTGTGAAAGGAGGCAGAGACTTGGCATTGGCAGCGTTGCAGACTCCGATGATATTGAGGAAAGTAAAGGTGCATGACTGGCTCCCTGGGTCAGTGGGTACCTTAATCGCGCCTTTATTTATGTGGCGGTGGTGTCCACTTCAAAAAAAACAAAAACAAAACTGCTTTTGTCAGCAATACTAAACTACCGACCAAAATAATTTCGTGTAGCCCGAGAAGAGGAAGCGTAACCATAGTTATTGTTCTAGGTTGGTTCAGCAGCAGTGTGTTCAGGATGGCTTGGCTTAATTCTAAACGTCCCCTGAAGTTGAACCAACGTTCGGTTTAAAAAGTGTCAAAATAGTAACTATTTATTTGCATAATGAATGCAGCCCATTTTTTTTTGCATGCAGTCTGCTACTGGTGGGAAGTGTTAGCCGCTGCCTTTTCTTAAACACCAGCAAGTACGCATATAATATAAGGCGCCAGCCATTGATCATAAAGACTACTATGTCTCACCCTGCAGAACAACCGGTCTATAAGAATGATTTGCCGGGTGTCTAACAACCAGAACAATCCACACCTGGTCGCAAAGAATTCCTCTGTTCAGTGTGCCATACTGAGGATTGTTGGAACTTGTAGTAGTTTTGCTTCGCGCTGAGTGCTGAGAGCTGTGTTAAAGTGAACTAGAATTGCTCTCTTTAGGCACCATGATGGGCTCCTAAGTGTGTTGGAAACTGTGCTCTCCGGCATGAAAACTATGCTGAAGGGTGCGTTTGTTTTATTTTCAAAAAGAGCCGTGCCGGATGCAGTAGTTATTTATACCAGCCTACTTTTTAGTCCAGTTTTTACCACCTCTTATTCTGAATATTTCACTTTGCGTAATGAACACATGTCCCAAATTTTTGTTTGTTTTTATTTTTATTTTTTCGGAAAAAAATGTGTGTTCATTATGCGAGTAAATGTGGTAATATGGCTATAGGTAGGGATGCTTTTGTCTCTCTTCTGAGCATTTATATGTTAGAAATATTTACTCTACAAAGCTATTTGCGACATCCAGAGAAGCTGTTATTGATATGGCATGAGTGTTCAAGAAACTTGTGCAACAATAATGAGCATATTCTGCTGCAGAATGGGACAAATGCCTTAATGTTATGAGTACAAAATGAACATGGGTGAGAGTGAAGCCTCAGTTCTCAAGCAGATGTTTCAAGCAAGAGGACTTGTCTTCATCTGGGCTTATGAGCGAGATATTATGAAGAACTGTTTGCTGTGAAACAACACACTCACCTGTGCCAGGAAATGTTCGTACTGCACAGAATTCATTTGCACGATCTTTTTTGATGCAGGCACAAAAGTGGCTGCTAGTTAAAAGCTAAGTGATCGACCTGAAAAGGCACCGAGGACCACTCCACGCTAATTTTGGTCACAATAAAAATTCTGTGCCTCTTTCTAGCCGTATTGATAATATGTAATAGCAAATGACTTTTATTGCTGCAAAAATTGTGTTTATAAAGATTTTCTTGCCACTCGATTCAAGCTTGTGACATCTGCACTGAAAAAGTGTCTTTGATCACCATTTCTAAGTGAGTGGAAGTACAGCCTATAGCCTCCGAGATCCGCACAATCATGACAACAAAGGTCTGCATTTAAAGAAACAAAAGGTGACTGCAGCAGGCATCCAGGAGGAGCCAGAGGGCCTCACATCTGCATGATGACAGCTGCGACAAATTCTGCTGAACCGTCACTGGAGCAAAAAGACACTTTTCCAGGCGCTTGTGCATAATTTCGTGCTTGATGGCTGTTTGTCACGGTTGCAAACGTCAAGTGTTCTCACTCTCATGCTGTGGAAAAACCTCTTGCACGAAGTACCGTATAAACGAGTGTAAGGGCCGCAGCCGTGTACGGGCCGCGCCCTGTTTTCCCGAAGCAAATATTTTGTATTGAAATCCATGTAACAGCCGCACCCGGACTTTCGATCACCCATGTGACGATAGCCTTCTAAATGCTTGTGCCGTGGCCTGCGATCAGCTCTGCCTGCGAGCAACTGTTGGCGGCCCAATGGTTGGCAAATAGGCCCTCGAATCCGGAAAAAAAAGTGCGGCCTGTTGAGATGGGCGTCATCGAGTCTCGCTTCGAAGCAGCCGGCACACATGTCTTTCCTGGTGGCTCCGAGCAACTCGAGGGTGGTGGTCCCCAGGCCTGCCGTCATGGACCGCACGTAGAGGGCCCAGGTGACAGCTGATTCCAATTACCGAGTTTGCCCGGTCGGAGTGCAGGACCAAAACGAAGGGGCTAAAGTTTAAGCAAAACCAGACCGCCTTTCCGAAGTGTCTGCACGTGTCGAGCACCGCCGCCGGTGCTGTGGGGAGACGGATGGTATCTTCTCCAATTGCCGTGACCATGCCGGGGAACAAAGGGCCTCGTTTCTTATGGCTGTTCGGCATGCCAAGCACTGCAACGAGCTGGCGGGCATCATCCCCAACCCTCACGATCATCTCCAGGGACGAGGGACCACTTTCCGGCCTTTTCGTGACCTCGCGTTCCGGACTTGAGCAGCGGGTGTCATTTGATGAAGAACAGATGTCGGTGACCCGCGGCAACCTTCGGCTGGCCAGAAACCATCACCTGCCGCAGTCGACGCTACCTTGTTGGCAACCTTCTTTCCCTCAGACTCAACACGCGATGGGGGCGTGACCATAAGTGCGGTGGTGTGTTGGTGTGCACAAGTTAAAGCTCTAGGCCCCTCCCACCCCGGCGTGGGCGTCCTCAACCTGGGGAATTTAGGGAACGAGAACAGTATAAAACTCGACAACAAATGCGGCATAGTCGTCTCACTTCTGTTCACTTGGCTTGTAAAAATGTAAATAAACCCACTCGTAATCTTCCTTCCGTCACTCAACTCATTGACTCGACAGCACTCCTGTCTGCGGTGGTTGGAACTGGTGTCGACTTGACCGTGGTTCCATCAAGCAGCGGCAGCTGCTAGCAGCGACTCTTAACCCCCATTCTGCCAACAGGCCCTGACATGCGTTTATACGGTGACTGCTGTAATAATGTAATGACAGTCGGCGAGCTGAAGACACTGTGCCAGGAGACTAAGGTTGGCGAGGTGGCAGGGCCTCTTGGTCTCCAGTCTGCACACAATGTGTGTCCAAAGCAGCGGAGCAATATTGCCAATATGTGCTGTTGAAGACATTTTAGCTAACTCCGCTTATACTAGCCATGCTTGAAATAAGTTGCTGACAATTGTGCAAAGCCTTTGACATTTCTGTTATTTCAACTTTCTGGCTTTTGCAAATTAGCTTGCATGCAGCTGCGAACCCTGTTGGTAGGACTAAGCTAGAATATGCACTCTTTTCTCTGCTGTTTGATTTTATTTACAGAAGAGGCCAGCCAGTAAGCAAAAGGTGGAAATGGGTACTACAAATTCCAGTGATGTGGACTGTGATTGGCTCCCCAAGGAAACTCGTGACCTGAGTGAGTGGAGGTTTTTTGTGCAGTTGTGTAGCCCAAAAATGGTTCACCCACTGCAGTAATATGAGGTTTTGCATGGTGGCACTGCTTTCACACCAAGTTTCTCTCTTGTTTCGTTATTGTAAAGGCAACATGCGGCGTGCCCGCAGTTCAACTCTCTGTGTTGCGAATGCTGTCTCGCTAAGCTGAATGTTGTGTGCATATAGCGTCGCATCAGGTGGCTGTAGCTACTTCTTCGACAATGGCTTTAGTTTTGTTGTTTTTGTGCTACAGTTATTGGAACTGCTGTAGTTTACCCAACATGTAATCGACAAGAAATACAGCATTGATATGAGTGCTATGCCAGTTCCACCGAGAGGTCAACCCTGCTACTTGCTGCTGAATTTTGGCAAAATGTATTGAAGTTATTCCCACCTTCTTTGTGAGATTACCGTTCCTCCATGCTAAGCCCACAATCACCACTCTCTAACATTAACAAATGATGTGCATGCAAAGAAAGAAATTTTGTTCTCTCAGGCATTGGATGCAGTTCTCTTAAGGGGGGACGAGGGTCTTAAAACTGACCTTTTTATTTATGGCTTGAATCATGAAATTTTGCACACAGATGTGTTTTTCTCTTCTGATTCTAAAAATGTAGTCATAATTGAGCTGGTGGACTTTGATCAAAAGTTATCTTAAATTCTAGGGTGTAATTAGACAATTTCTTTTGCAGCTTTAATGAACTTTCTCACTGCATTTTGTTGATTTTAATTCATTAATTGATAGCCAGCGAATTCCCATACCCGATGACATTCTTCCTTTTTTTGCTTAGGCCACATATAAATAGGAATTTACAATTAGCTTAACGAGTTGCAGCGTCAAATACTGCGACCTTTTACTCTCGACATATTATATCACGATGACATCCCTTTAAAAGTAAACAAGGAATGTCACCAGGTATGGGAACTCTCTGGTTATCAGTTCATGTAAATAAATGGAACAAAATGCAGTGAGAACATTCATAAAAGCTACATAAGAAATTACCTAATTACATTCTAGACTTTGTAAGATTTAAGACCACCAGCTCAATTATGATTACATATTTGGAATTGGAAGAGAAAAAAGCATCTGTGTGCAAAATTTCATGAGACTATATCCATAAATAAAAAAGTTAGTTAAGACCCTCGTCCCCCCTTAACCACAGAGCAAAGTAGAACTTATAATTAGGCACATAAAAATTGGCTCACACTAGCTGTTGTTCAAGCCATATTTAGCTACCACATTGAGGCGGTATCCTTGACTGTCACACAGCAGGTCTTGCATAAATTTTTGATGCGATGAGTTGTGAAAATGTTGTGAAATCTGAGTTTTTAAACACTTATATGGTAGACACTCTTGATGTTAAAGCCGTTGGGGTTCCTTTGGGACTGTACTGCTGCCACACCGTACAGAGTGCTTGGGTGTTATCAGATGATGGTGTATTGAGGGCAGCTCATAATTCGTTGCATGTGCTTTCTCTCTCTTTTCACCATCCTCATCCCTCCCGCCCCCTTTATTTTTTCTTTTTAAAATCTTGGCTCTCAGTGTTTCGTATCTACTAAGATACAGTACAGCTTGGGTTTTGAGTAATGAAGTAAAACGAGTAACTTGTTACATTGCTTGCATGCATGCAGACCGGTCACCAAAGAGGTCACCACGTCAGTCACCAAGGCCACGACGACTCAAGAGGGTCACTGGATCAGGAGAGGAGTAGTGAGCCATCGAAGTTATGACTGTTGCCCGTGACACTCATGCTGAGCACCACATCGCATCACAGTCATATCGTTGCATCTACTGCCACAGGCATCCTCTTTGAGCGCTGAAATAAGTTACGTCCAGTCATCGCTGTGGGAGTGGTTCTTCTTAATTTTGTTGTATTAAATTTTGGTCCTGACATTGGCTGGACAGCAGCCTGGTTGGAGACAGGAGCTGCAGAGGGCTGTGATAGGCCACTATAATAAAGAACTATTTTTTTAACTTTTGTTTTCTTGTGTAATCACCTGTACTTGTCCTTTTTGGCATCAAGGTACACCTCCACTGCATGTGTAGGATAGGGCTACTTATTCCATATCACTAGAATTTTGTGGGCCTTCATTTGTCATCCAGGTAATTTTTCATAACATCCACTAATTTCAGTTACATTAAGTGTATTAAGCGCCCTTCATAGAAATGCATCATTACAGTGCTTAAGTAGAATCTTGATGATACGAATTTAGCGGGGCCCTGGAGAATATTCCTATCATCCTGATTTGGGTGATCAAAAGCAAGCCAAGTTGAACATGAGAATGAAACACAGTTTATTTGGCTTAATTATTCTCTGTCTAAAAAGGTGGTAATATTTGTTTGCACCTTCTTGGCTTTGATTTCCCTGATAAGCCCAGCCTGGAAAGCATAAAACCGTGCCACAGTTTTGTCTCTCGCACTGCCGGCTCTTGCGGTACGGTGCAGAACATCGAGGGTGTTGAGAGTTTCTGCCCCCAATGACAATGGGTCACGCTCTTCTTCATTGCTGTCCAGTGACGACAGTTCATTTCTTCCATCAGTCATTTTCAATGTTCCTCAGCCCGCTGGTTGCAATGTTGTCCGAGGTGACGAAGTCGTGAGAAGCTTGAATGTACAGCATCCCCCAGCTTTCAGTAGCCAAATCCTCGTCGGACTTTTTGTCAATCAGCAGTGCGACCGGTGCTGTTGTAAATCCACATTTGCTGTGGTAGTTTGCGATTGTATTTGTGTTCGCAGTGTCCCAAGACATGGCCAGAAAATGAGCATCAAAGAGACTAGTCTGTCGATTCTTGTCTCTGTGATTAATCTTTGCGGAACCAATCTCTCAGAGACCAACCTGGCGGCCCCACGCGCGTTCCAGCTCGTGTGTGCGGGTGGCAGTTGTGCGTTCGTATCATCTGTGCCAGCCTGAAAAACTTTCCGTACAATCCCAAATCGTAACGTATTCTGTACATACTAGACCATCCGAGACACTTTCTAAATCAGATCAACCGTAATCGTATCATCTAGATTCTAATTATTTTGAACGTGTCTAGCTTTTACGCGACGATAAAGGAAATAACGCAAGCTTTGTGGATGCAAGGTAATTGATATGCACCTGGTGAAGTAGTGGTTTCTTTTCTAAGGTGCTGTACAGTGTGTGTCGGTGCACCAGTGTACTATTTTTTAATTTTACTGAGAACTAAAAAAAAGGTTTTGCTTAGAGGCTTGTTTCACATGATGGTTTGTAACGTTCTAGTTACAGACAGCTTCACCTCATTCTGTGTGAACTGGTGTAAATACACAAATGTTTTGAGCACTTTTGCTAAGCTGTGGAACAAAGGATGTGATATGGAAAGGAGGTACAGTTGTTGAGAAGTTTAGCAGGGTCTCCAGAACAGATTGGGGCTTGTCACACTGCCCCCTTCTTTCATACTCTTCCTAACCCTTCCCTGATGGAGCATTACCTTTCGAAACAGACCTTTGAGGGTTACTGGAGCCTTGGTATTTGAAACAATGTGCACCATATGTGCATCAAAAGACTTCAGTGCTGGTAGGTTGTGAATGGCTGGCTAGAATCAATTGCCACACAATCTCGTGTGAAAGCTGCACTCAAGTATGGGCCGCACTCTGTGCTCTGGACCAGATAATTGGGAAAAATATACAGTTATATGTTGTTTTTTTTTATTTGTCTATGGGACACACCTTCAAAAGTTCACACCTGGATTTTTTAAAAATTGTGGCCATTAAAAGAGAGTATATGGTAGCTGTGCTAACATAACTATAGGTGCAGTAATTTTCCTCTGTATACAGATGAGATGATTCTATGAAATATTGCACCCGTTGCTTTTAAGGAACTACGACATTCAAATATCCTGCGACCACATGACCATATAGAAAGTGCGGCCGGAGGCTGCAGTCCACTGCCGACGATCGCACGAGACCAACGTTCGTATACAGGAATCTGCCTTCGGCTCTACGCGGCGGCACGACCATGCTTGTAGAAAAAGGGCAGAAAGTTGGGCAAGGTGGTAAACATTCATGATGGGTTTCAAAGCGCGACAAGACGGAGACGAAAGGAAGAAAATACACACGACAAGCGCTTACTAGCAACTAAAAACGTTTATTGCAACGCTGGGAATAAATAAGGGTCACGGAAAACATAAAGAGCAAAAAAATAACAAGACAGAAAAAGAGATTAGCCGTTACTATCTAAAAACGCTCGTTCCTTCTCAGAAAATTGAAGGCTCACTGACACAGCCCTTTGTCTTAGCAATATTATAGGCTTCTATGATTTCCCTAGTCTTCTGGTCGTGATGCGAAAAGATCACATAACGTGGGCATGCCAGAGAATAAGCGTGGTACCAGTGATAACAAACCCGAGTGCGGAACAATGGGAGGGAGTGCTCTCCAGCGATCGCCGGGTCGACCAAGAAGGTCTGATTCGGCGAGCAAAACTGGCAGCAGCATCCAGCGGAGCCCTGGACTAAGGGCAACCGACCGTTGAGCAAGATGGACGAAGCCATCTCAAAACCGCCGAATACAACCGAATCTAGAGCTAATAAAGTTTTCACTCACTCACTCACTGTCGTTTGATCCAATAGGGCTTGGCAGGACTTATCTTTTTCCCGGTGCTTACGCACATGACTTGCCAGGTGCGTACCTGTGCCACTTCCTAAAGCCCGGCGATGTTCTGCGAGGCGCGTGTTAATGCATCGACCAGTTTGGCCGATATACACAGCCCCACAGCTCTTTGTTTTTCGTCGTAGAATGCTTTGATCAGGAAGCATGTTGAACGTTAACGTTGATTGGCGCGATGCACACCGATCTCAGCTTAAGATTCTGATGCAATCACCACTTCGCGACGCACCGGCATCGACTTCGCGTTCGAGAACATATGCCATGCACAGTGCACGAAGTAAGGCACGTCGACATGCTACTACGATCACAAGGCCATGCTACTGTCGATCAACTTCAGGGATCTGCCGTCGCCGGAGCCCATGTTGGCCCATGGACGACGACGGCGACGAACAAGATGCCACGTGCTTCAGGTAGCCGTCGGACGACGACTACGCCATATCCCCAGACTATGAGGTGGAGTTCGCGCCTACGAATCCGATGGTGCCGCTCGGAAAAGTAATTGCTGGCAGCGAGAACACTCAACGCAATATGGGTGAAAACACTACTAATATGAGAACTGCGCAAATAAAACTCGGCTGTGAGATCGCAAGATGGCCGGTTCGTCGGCTTGCGTTGTCGCGACGCCATCAGCATGCAACATTACACTCCGAAACACAGAAGCACTAAACTCCAAAACATTTCTTCGTAGCGACAGGTAATGTACTTATACGCATTGCATACAGTGCCCCCGTAAGTATACACTCGCATCCCCATAACTGCTGTTCACACGGGGGTTCAGCTACACGGCCCCAGAAATTACTTCGCCAATTCGTATACATCGATGTTGTAGCAACATATAGATCACTGTTCCCTTTGATAGTAGGTAAAAGGTAATACGTGCTACGGTACAGAGCAGTTCCATAAAAATGACGGTCCTCAAACTATACTACATGTTTAGAAAGAAAATCATGTTTAGAAAGAAAATGGCACCACATTATAGTGACGAGGTCTACCACACGGAGCGAGTGTACACAGTTCTGTTTTTGGATTGAGCAAACATTTGGTGGGCAATTGAGCCCACATCTTCACATAATGCACATATTGTAACCGCCAAACGTGACAGTAACAAATGAGGCAAACATAATACACAGAGAGATCGTATCAAAACAGCTGCACCCAGACACCTGGCAGCAGCACACAGACAGCACTCCACCCACGACGACCACACTGAAGTAGCCAGTGCCGTTGAAATACGATTTCGTTTTTTTTTTTCGTATTGCATTCGGAGGATCACCAAAATTGCTAAGGCTTTTTTTGTGCCTTATAACACGTCGGATATTTATTTCACTTTGATAGCAGAGGCAATTGCAGCGGACAGCAGCGTTTGCGATGTCCACAGATTAACCGTTACCTGCAGCCACGTAGCCATGGAGGAAAGTTTCTCATATTACCTAGAGGGAGAGCAGGCGGCGCTGCGCTTTATTACTGACTCCATCCGCCGTGTCTCTATCCATTTGTCTATTCACCATAAAGAGTCGCGCAGGAACGCCGGGAAGAGGAGGTTGGCTCAAAGCCGGTCGTAGCTTGGCTAAGTATACATGCTGCTGGTCCGTCCTTGTCTGAATATTTTGGACAATCAACCTTGAAGCAACTTCCATCATTCCGTACGAAACTGGATTTCCACGTTCCATCCTACCGCATTCTTTATAGCTCTTCCTCTCAAGCGTTTCAATTTCGCGCTTTGAGCAACCAGGGAAGCCTAGGGAAATGGGAAAAGCAACGCTTTTGCAAAACTGGCTGCCAAACATAAGCTGCCAAACTAGCCAAACGGAGCGCCGGTCGTGGTTGGCTTTTCTTCGCTGCGTTAGCTGCGTGTTGACGCCAACGTTTTGTTGACACGGTAGTGACGCCTACATTGCCTGGCGGGTTGCTCCCATAGAGCTAATATACCAACTGTTGCTCCTTCTGGCCGTAAACAGTTCTCATAAGTTATCCCACGAAGCAGTAAGAACTATTTAATTCATTGCCAATTCAACGCCGCACAATGCCTGTTACTGTCGGGCAACAAACGACGACCGTTTCTTCATCCGGCGGGAATGACAGACTGGCATTATGCGCTTTCAAGTTCGGCTACCTGAAAACACCGGATGGCTGGGTCAAACTAGCTCAAGTGGTAAGTGAAAGTTGGTTAATAAAAACTTCTAGGGTGTTCATAAAAATATTGACAGCTGTAGTTACTGTGAAGTATGCGCTGTAGTGTTTGCGTGAGGCGCGGACAAACGTGTCCGTGCTTTGATAAGGACACAGCGAACTTGCCTGTAACTCGTGTAAAGAACCTCTTCCGAAGCCGCATATCTCTGCGCTGAAGTCGTTTTCTGCGTGTGTGTGTGTGTGTGTGTGTGCGCGCGCGTGTGTGTGCGTGCGTGTTTGCGTGCGTGTTTGCGTGCGTGAAGCTGCCTCTCACTGTTGCGTTGCTTACGTATGTAGTACGACACCTGTGGAGTTTTTTGCTCACAACTGCTTAGAATTGTTTATCCACGCGACACCTGAATTAAAAGGTACGCAGCCGTATGGCTGGTAAGTCAGATATGTAATGTGCGGTTTAGGTTGTACGGGAACAGATAAAGATCAGCCTTTTGGAGTAATAAAAACATTTCGCCTGCATCTGCAAAGATGGGCGGAGCTTTCCCACCGCCTCCGCTTGTGCACTGTAGGGTTCGGCACGCTGCCGCCTCTTTTTGTACATGTGTTACGAACATTCCGCGAGAGGAGAGTGGACTAGGCTGCGCGCCCCGTTTTGTTTCGTTTTGTTTGTTTTGTTTTAGTGCGTGCCGTTGGAAGGCGAGGAGCGGCTCGAACGCCCATGCACTTCGGTTGGTCTCCCCGTTCGTTCTTGCGTTTTCCCTTGCCACTCCAGATGGCGGGGCTCTCTGCCGACATCGACCTTGGGCTCCTGTCCCCCATCTTCCCGGAATCCTGCCTCCCGGGGGGGAGAAGCCGCCGGCCATAAACAAGCGAGAACGGTCTCGGTTTCGTCGCGTTACGCGACGGGCGGTATACTAGGCCAGCACGGTTAGGAGCTGAAAGTGTCCGTTGGCCCCACACATCTGGCGCGCCTCCGCTCCACTTGGCGGAGGATTGCGCAGCCACGTAGGGAGGAATTTCGGGGTGAGGGAAAAGGCGCTGACATCAGTTCTGAGCTTTCTTATTCGTTAAAACTGATGTCAGGCGGGAAGCTGTAGCACTGTTTCTTTTTGCGTGTGGAAAGGGGCGCGGGAAAATCGGAGTGGACTCTCGAGGAGACCCGCGCCCGAGGGCTTGGGGCTCTAGCTACTCGTAGCTGTCAGGCGCTCGGTCGGGCCGAGCGCGGAGTAGCGGCCGTTGAGAGCTGGTGCAAGGCGCGCCAGTTCGACTGTTGGGACGTGGTGTCCCTCGCCTCTGTGAAGGCGGTCGGTTAGGCCGGCCGCGGATAGTTCGACCGTACTGAATCTTGTACCCATCTGTAAATAGCCTGTATAAAAGTTCTTCGTTTCTCCGTGAATCGCTTCGCCTGGAAGTCACTTCATCGAGAAGCCCTTCAAGCGGTGCATCCAGTTGCTGGAAACCACCGGACCAACACCACCGGCAACAACTTTACTGGCGCAGTCGACAGTACTGGTGCACTGCAGCGGCCCCCAGGAGAGGACGAAGTTCGGTATCCAAGGCGAGATACCGAGTGGACGACAGGCTAAGGGTACGAAGGTGCGAGGAGCATCGGGCGTGAAACGCCGAAGACAAGGCCTTCTGCGGACAGAGGGTGGCATCCCTGAGCAACGGCGGCAATTGGGAAATTGAAGCGGACACGACCTTCAGCGGACGCCAAGTGGCATCCCCGAGCAACGGCAGCCGCTAGCGGCTTCAATCGGCACCTCAAGAGGTCGACTCCATTCTTGCCCGAAAAGAGGACACTGCGAGCAGCTCCGAGTGAGTTCCCTGGTTCCTTTTTCTTGGCGGTCACTGTTTGACTACGGCGGGCGTAGTTAATGATAACCCGATTTGGGCATCTTAACCCTGACAAGGCATCGACAATGAACAGCGATAGTGACAGTGGTGACAGTAGGGACGGTGGTGACAAGGGCATCAATGAGGTGTCGAGGCCACGGCGTAGCCAAAACATTGATAAAGAGCTGGAATTGTACGAAAAAAAGATAAAAGCCTTAGAGCTTGAAATGCAAATCATTCGTGCTCGAAGCCAGAATGCTGCGCCTTCCGAAGACGAACGGTTGAGACAGTACGCTAAGCTGCTCGCCGGCGCGTTTCCCAAATTGCCTGCAGACGGTGAAGTGCCCGTCTGGTTTGAATCAGTGGAATGCTCGCTCAGGGCTTACAACGTTCCGAAGGAACACTGGGCGCAGCTTGTGTTCCCAGTGCTGGCCGAGCGGGTGACTTACTTATCGACTTGGTTCACCGCAGAACAGCACAGAGACTACGATAAGTTGAAGACGGTGGTCCTAGACGAGTTAAAACTTTCAGCCGCAGAGTACCAAAGGCGGTTTTCAGGGGCCACCAAGAGGCGCGAAGAGACTTGGAAGGGTTTTGTCACACGCGTCCAGAGTTATTTAAATTTTTATTTAAAGTCTCGGGGCGTGTCGACTTTTGACGGACTTCTGAAGCTTCTGGTCGCCGACCAGCTCAAAGAGGGGCTATCAGAAGAAGCACGGAAATATGTCAAGCTGCGCGAGGGTGAGAAATGGCTGAACGCGGATGATATAGCCGCATTGCTGCAGACGTACGAGGAAGCCGCCGGGAAGGGAAGCGCACAGAGGAAAGCCGACAGCTTTAAGGGTTTTGATAACCGGCCAAAACCGAGGTCTGAGGCCCCACCTGCTCAGAAGCCTGGGGCAGAACGAGGAGACGTAAGGGCTGCAGTCAGGCCAGGAGGAGAAAAGAGAAAGGAATCGCGATCGGGTGGCTGTTTCCGATGCGGAAGCTGGCGGCACGTTGTTGCGAACTGCCCATTTGATCGTGAGAACCCAGCTGACAAACGAGAGCGCCCGCCGCGCGAGGATAGGTTAACGGCACGCGTGTCCACCCATGCCTCGGAGACCACGCGTTCAACTCTCAGGGACGTTAAAATCAGCTGTCGGGAGGCAATTTTCAGCGCCATTGTGGACACCGGCGCAGATATCACCGTAGTGCGCGAAAGCCTTGTACCTGAAGAGTTTGTATCCCCACATGGGACAATCGATCTCATCTCCGCCTTCGGAGAAAAAGTAGAGGCGAAACTGGCAGTTGTTCCTTTGAAGCTGTATCGTGGTGCTTCCTTAATTGAAAATGTGGATGATGCGACACCGGTGACGTGTGCGCTCACCGACAAGCTCACGCACGCCGATTGCCTGATCTCGGCAGACGCATGGGAACAGCTGCACGACACGCGCAAATCGGACAGCGAGGGTCTCGTGCAGGCGGTTGGAACTCTGTCGCCGCCGGGTGAAGACAGACCGGATGAATCAGGGCCAGACGCGGGTGCCGAGTCAGTTTTGACGTTCGAGGACGAAATCCTGCCCGAGCAGACCCTTGACAGAAATGAAGGAGAGCAATCACAGACGGGTAGCACGGCTGAGCTTGGCGGAGCACAGAAGTTTCGGGTTGAGCAGCGTGAGGACGAGACACTGCGTGAGGCCTGGCAGAACGCTAAGCAGGGAAAGGCGGGCATGTCAGTCGTAGACGGAGTTTTGTATCATAAAGACCAGGTGCTAGGCCAGGGGGTACAGCAGCTAGTGCTGCCAAGATTACGGCGCGAGGCCGCACTAAGCCTAGCACATGAGTCCTATTGGGGGGGACACCTGGGCTTTCGCAAGACTAAAGCTCGCCTCAAGTACAGTTTCTACTGGCCGGGCATGGAGTCAGATATTCGCAATCACTGTGACAGCTGCCATGGCTGTCAAGTGCGTTCAGACCGCCGGCGAACTGACAGGGTACCGATAACGCCTCTCACTCGCCCGAAGTTTCCTTTCCAGAAAGTGAACATAGATGTCATAGGTCCGATCGAGCCATCGTCTGGCCGAGGACATAGATACGCGCTTTGCATAATAGATCTGTGCACGCGTTGGCCAGAAGTAGTCTGCCTTAGGTCTTTGTCCGCCAGGGCAACCTGCGATGCACTGCTTTCGGTGTTTAGCCGGACGGGTGTTCCCGAGGTAGTGTGCTCAGACTGCGGCACCAATTTTACAGCCGCACTTACGAAGGAATTTCTTGGAAGGCTCGGCTGTACCCCACGCTTTTCCGCCCCAAATCATCCGGAAAGCAATGGGTCGGTGGAGAGGTGGAACAGAGTCTTTAAGACCATGCTCTCACACGTAATTGAAAAGGAACCGAAAAACTGGGACAAGTTCATCCCTTTTCTTCTTTGGGCCTATCGAGAGGTGCCGCACGACACCACTGGCGTGTCGCCCTTCCGAATGCTTTACGGCCGAGACCCAGTAGGACCACTAGGTATCCTAAAGCAAAGCTGGGCGGGAGATATTGAAGTACCCGGGGAACTGGCGAGCGCCCCGGCGGAGTACCTGAAGAAGCTGAAAGCACAGCTCGAGATCGCGGCCGACACCGCAGAGCTAACGACTAGAAAACAGCAGGAGGCGTACTCGTCACACTACAACAAGCATGCAATGGTGAAAATCTTTCGCGAAGGCGAGGCGGTCCTCGTCTTCGACGAAAAGAGGCCAGGGAAAATGTACCCGAAGTGGCTGGGGCCGGGGGTGGTGACAAAAAGGTACCGCGAGCACTCGTACTACGTACAGATGAGTGACGGTCGCCGCATGCTAGTACATGCAAATAAGCTACGCCCCTACGTCGGCAAGGTGGGTTCGGTGAGCGTCATATTTCATGACGATTGCGACTTCGGAGAAGTCGAATACACCCCGCGCGCACAGAACCTCCTGGAGGACTGTGTAGTTCTTAAGCCTGATAGAACAAGCCACTTAAACAGGGATGCCGCGGCGCTGGTGCACGCCACGTTCGAGCAGCACCAGGCATTGTTTCGCAATGAACCCTCTATCGCACGCGTGGGCGAGCACAGCATAAAACTCGCGGAGGGGGCAAATCCAAAGCGAGGGCACCCTTATAGGATCCCAGAGGCTTTAAAAGACGAAGTAACGAGGCAGATTGATGAACTCCTCGAACAAGGCCTCATCTACCCATGCAAAAGCCCTTTTGCACACCCGATCGTGTGTGTTCCAAAAAAGGGCGGGTCGGTACGTCTTTGCATAGACTATCGAGCGCTGAATGCGGTGACCGAGACGGACGCATTTCCTATGGGTTGCCCCCAGGAGCTGATCATGCGAGTCGGAGCCGCGAGGTTCATAACCCTTCTTGACCTCAGGCGCGGCTATTGGCAGGTGCCGCTCGCTGAGGATTCTCAGCTTCCGACCGCCTTCATCTCGCACCTAGGTCAATTTGCCTGGCGGGTGATGCCTTTCGGTCTTAAGAACGCGGCGGCTACCTTCCAAAGGAACATGAACCAGTTACTAGCCGGGCAGGAAGAATACGCTTGCGCCTATCTAGACGATATCGCCGTGTTCAGCCCATCGCTCGAATCGCACATCCGTCATCTGCACCGTGTGTTTTCCACTTTGGAGGAGGTGGGCCTGCATGCTAGTTGGGAAAAGTGCCAAATAGCGCTGCCCTCAATCCGCTACCTGGGGCATGTTGTCGGTTCAGGCCAGCATGGCCCAGCCAAGGAGAAAATTGAGGCTATTGAAGGCATTCAAGTCCCTAAGACCAAGAAAGAATTGAGGAGCTGCCTAGGGCTATGTGGCTACTACCGTAGCTATGTTCCGAATTTTGCAGAAATCGCTCTGCCACTAACACGCCTAACGGGCAAGGGCGTGCCGAATAAAATACCATGGCCAGATGACGCCGACAGAGCCTTCAAAGCCCTGAAAAAAGCTCTATGCGAGGCGGTTGCACTGACCACTCCGGACCCACGGAAGCCGTATCTGCTTTTCACAGACGCGTCGGCAGTAGCAGCTGGTGCCTGTTTGGCGCAGCTTTCTGACAACGGCACTGAGACGCCGATAGCCTTCGCCAGTCACAAATTTGCACCCTCGCAAATGCGATGGGCTGCAATCGAAAGGGAGGCATTCGGGGTAATCTGGGCACTAAAAAAGTTTGAGACGTGGGTATTTGCCGCCGCCGTGACTGTCATCACTGACCACAATCCGCTCTCGTTTCTTACGAGCAGCGTGCCCCAAAGTGCAAAGCTTACGCGCTGGGCTCTGGCGCTCCAACGTTACAATGTTAACATTGAGCATCGCAGGGGAGTCGACCACGGTAACGCGGATGCCTTGTCTAGGATCCCCAACGCTTGTTGGAATAGTACACTGGCTGACGTCCCGCAGTGACCGCTGGGAAACTGGACGAGGGAACAGTGCACACAGACTCGTTGGACTTAAGAGACACACCCTGATCCAACCCAGCGAAAGTGGTAGTGTTCTGTGTGTGTTTGTTTGGTGGACTCTCTAGCATGTATCTGTGAAGTGTGTGACGAAAGGCCGCGGCATGCTGGCCCACAGGCTCCTGCAGCTTACTCGTGCCGATGTACTGAACTGCTATACTTGCCGAACCCTTTTTGTTGTTTGTTGCCTCGGCTTATCTCTTAATAGATTAGCCGAGTCTTGGGGGGAAGGTGTAGGGTTCGGCACGCTGCCGCCTCTTTTTGTACATGTGTTACGAACATTCCGCGAGAGGAGAGTGGACTAGGCTGCGCGCCCCGTTTTGTTTCGTTTTGTTTGTTTTGTTTTAGTGCGTGCCGTTGGAAGGCGAGGAGCGGCTCGAACGCCCATGCACTTCGGTTGGTCTCCCCGTTCGTTCTTGCGTTTTCCCTTGCCACTCCAGATGGCGGGGCTCTCTGCCGACATCGACCTTGGGCTCCTGTCCCCCATCTTCCCGGAATCCTGCCTCCCGGGGGGGAGAAGCCGCCGGCCATAAACAAGCGAGAACGGTCTCGGTTTCGTCGCGTTACGCGACGGGCGGTATACTAGGCCAGCACGGTTAGGAGCTGAAAGTGTCCGTTGGCCCCACACATCTGGCGCGCCTCCGCTCCACTTGGCGGAGGATTGCGCAGCCACGTAGGGAGGAATTTCGGGGTGAGGGAAAAGGCGCTGACATCAGTTCTGAGCTTTCTTATTCGTTAAAACTGATGTCAGGCGGGAAGCTGTAGCACTGTTTCTTTTTGCGTGTGGAAAGGGGCGCGGGAAAATCGGAGTGGACTCTCGAGGAGACCCGCGCCCGAGGGCTTGGGGCTCTAGCTACTCGTAGCTGTCAGGCGCTCGGTCGGGCCGAGCGCGGAGTAGCGGCCGTTGAGAGCTGGTGCAAGGCGCGCCAGTTCGACTGTTGGGACGTGGTGTCCCTCGCCTCTGTGAAGGCGGTCGGTTAGGCCGGCCGCGGATAGTTCGACCGTACTGAATCTTGTACCCATCTGTAAATAGCCTGTATAAAAGTTCTTCGTTTCTCCGTGAATCGCTTCGCCTGGAAGTCACTTCATCGAGAAGCCCTTCAAGCGGTGCATCCAGTTGCTGGAAACCACCGGACCAACACCACCGGCAACAACTTTACTTGCACGTTCCGTCGTCACCAGGCTAACTTCTTTTCTTGTCTCAGTTCCGCTACCTGGCAGTGCTCTTAGATTATTTTAAAATATATTTATATAATTGTTCCCGCCTTTTAACTTACCTGGCGCGCGAAACACCTTCATTCAGTTGTTACGATATCTGCTACGATTGATAAGATATGTGTCCGATTATATAGCGATACCAATGACTAATGCTCAGCTGCCACGCAGAACGTACTACACTACAAAGGGGGAACAACGTATACGTACTTTGTCTTGTTTCATATTCACTTATATCCTGCATCATATTGAAATCTTACAACGTGGATGTTGCTTTAGGACGGCTTGGGTGTTTCCAGAACCTTTTATTTGCAAGGCATGGGTCGGCCTGAGCCAGTGATTTACCATTTACCTTGCATGCGGAAGAAAATTTTCTGGGGAAGAACCGGGGTGTCAAAAGTTGCACAGAAAGTTGATTGGTTAGGTGCAAGGTGGTGTGCATGTCTGGTGGAAGAATTAAAAAATAAGACCTAAAATTGAGTGCTGCTGTGAAAAGTGGTTCCGCTATGCCTGCGGCTGCAGAATTTATCCAAAATAAGGGGCAGTGGTGTCTTATGCTGTAAAGTGTGTGGCAAGAGAATCCTAGGCAGCAGCACATTGTTTAGAGTGTGGGTACTGTTTTCAGTTGTTGAGAATGTTGAATCGCGACAAGATGGGGTTTGAACTATGAATTGATCTCCATAAGACCTAGTGCGGACGTGGTAAAATGAGGCATAGACGTCGTCCCCATCAAACAACTGTGGGTCATGCAACAGAATACTTAAGCACAGCCTAAGCAGTACGAAATAGGGTTACATAATACATTAAATATGCAAGATGACCGTCTTGCAGTGGGCGTAGTCAGGCTGATGATGATGATGAATACATTAGAACATCAGTTTTGACAAAAATGACAGTGTAAGTAGGATGCATTAATACGAAGTAAAAAAAGGAGTATTCTAGTCATGTATACGTATAAATGGCAGCTCCGAAAAAATGGCACAAAAAGGAACTTATATGAAGGTAATGGCAATTTAAATTAGTGTTGGGGGAAAAAAAATCTAACAGTCACTGAGGGTAGTCGGATTATCAAAAAAATAAAGAATATATACCTTGACATACGTGCTCGCTATAGTCAGTCCTGTGTGAAAACTGAATTGATTGGAATAGCAAGATTTTTCAGAACTGTAGTGTGGTTTAAAAAGCCTTCCTTATAAAGGGGCACCAGGGTGTTTTCCTCAGTGCCAGATAATCTGATTAAATGGATTCCTTATGCGTTCCAGAGACCAGTGCAAAAAAAGAATTAATGAAATCACAGCATGCAAACGAAAGTTACTCCAATTAGAATAACTCTAAAAGATCAGATGAAAACGCGTTTCACTTACCCATTTCACTCACCCAGTGCTGGAATTGGCTGGTACCAATCAGAACCACGCTTAGCACAGAGGCAGCAGAGGCTTGCTTGCCTGCAACTGTTGCTTTCACAGCATTGTCTCCCCGTCCCCACCCCCTGTGTATACACTGTAGACAGGGCAAAGGTGACTAACACTACTAAGGAAGCTCCCTGATCTTTGTTCGCAGCCCCAACCTTCCCTCCTGTCTCCTGTCTGGCTTCTCTACATTTTTGGGCAAGGTGTTTCCACTGGCTTTTCTTTTCTTCCTCTCTCTCTCCCCCTACCTTTTTTTTTTTTACTGCCTACTTGCCGTGGTGTGAACAGTACTCGCCTCTACGAAAGTTTGAAGCGAAATTGAAAGTGTCGTTTCTAGCGTTATTCTTATTAGCTTTCGATTAGCTTTCCCTGCTTTATTTTTTTTAGTTTTTGTAGCATGCGAAAAGCTTACAGCACTCAGAGACATATTTTAGTTTCATTTTGGGAGTATAAAAAAACTAGGTTCAAACTGGACGCCCAACCAATCAGAAAGGCAGCGCCCTCTCATTCCTGCTGCCGAAAATGGCCGCAGTGTAGCGGCACCATTGGCTCGAAACAAGCATTTTTAGAGAAGATTACAATAGAATGAAAATGAAACTTGGTTTCTGAGGAAAGGAAATGGTGCAGTAATTGTCTGGCATCTTGGCGTACACTTGAACCGCACCGTAAGGGAAGGGAGGAAGGTGGGAGTGAAAGAAGAAAGCGAGAAAGAGGTGCCGTAGTGGAGGGCTCCGACCACCTGGGAATCCTTAAAATATTAAATATTACCATTCCGGCAATCTCTTTGGCCGTCCAGGCATCACAACGTTTCCTACTTTGCATACAAAGAATAAAGACCTCATGCTTGGTTTGCATCACAGGGCACCTTTAAGCCGTTTTAGACTCAGCCTGAAGCATCAGTGTTATTATTTAGGTTGGTGTTTAATAACTGAAGAATGTTGGAACGTAGAGTTTGCATCGCATAATTTGTGCGGTGAGGAAAAGTCTTCCAGTGTTCTGGATTTCATGTGTCATGACTTGAGTATTGTTCAGTGGGAAGTTCTGCTAGGCTCGTTAGCATAGTATTGTTTTCTTTTCATTCTGTTATCAGTGCTGAATACAAATATTAGGTGTAGATGTCTCCTGCCTATATTAATACTAACATTTGGAAATGTTAATCTCTGTTGCTATTATATGGCAAGTATGTTACAACTCAATAATTTTGCGTTGTAACGTGGCAAGGTTTTGTATGTTGTTTGTTGTAGTCGTTCCCCTAGACCATAGCACAGTAACTTGAGTGGGATAAGAACAGAGAATTGTGCAGCAGCAACAGTTTTTTTTGGAGAAAATCTCTGTTTGTATAGAGCGCCCATCACTGAGGCAAGTTTGGATGCTATATAATCTATGCACTTGTCCAAGTACATATTTTCAGTAAATACAGCTCCCAAAGTTCTAAGTTCAGGCACGGTTTCTATGTTATTGTTGTTCAAGATAAGTTTGAGAGCCGATGCAATATGCTTTTCTTTAGCACAAAAGATAATCTGTTTTGTTTTAGAGTAATTGGCTGGCCCACACACCTAGTTTTGACAACATTGAATTGGCTGTACTAAACTGTTTTTCACAGGTATCATAAACACAAAAAATACTTGTGTCGTTGGCATAGACCGTCATCTTCGCCCCAGTACCAATGGTAACAATAGCTTTCAAGTACATTCAAGTGCATTCAAGTACAATCAAGTACAGCTTTCAAGGTGTGTTTAACATGGGTCCACTAATTTAGTTTTTTATGTGGTGGTTATTCAGAGTAACTAAATGTTTCTATACTATAAGCTACCTGAAAAAGTTGATGTGATTTTGCTTGGTAGTTGTTCTAGAGTTCACTTGTAATCTCTGGTGGATAAGGGTACGTCTTGAAACTCGACGAATTTTTGGGGCAGTCTTCACTTTGAGCACTGGAATCGATTCAGGCAACTAAATGCTGATTTGTATAATATATCGCCTTTGATCCATCAACTGAATTATTGCTGCCGACCAGCGAGTAAGCACCGCATGCTATCGTCAGCCCTGATGTCGTCGGTTTAGATTGGCAAGCCCACTCTTGGTTGAACTTGTGGTATATATATGGCGGACTGATTTCACGCTTAACTAGCTGTGTGTTGCAAAAGAGGTATGATTTGACCTTTGAAAGCACCAGCAGCCAGCTGTAGTGAATGGCACTCTCACCTGCCACGAATTGTGCGAATTGAGGCGAACCAGTGAGCAGCGTTTGGCAGACCCTATTGTAAGCTGTTGTTGTAGGTCTGAAAACTTCTCAGAAAGTGATTGAATACTCAATTCGTATTCTCAGATTTCTTTCCTGAAGGCTCCGAAAGCACAAAAGTCTGAAGGAAAAAAAAAAAGATATTAAACCTCGTTTCTTGTAAGCATCCTTGTGAGAGTGAACCTTATTCTTTGAAAGAAGAGCCTGGCAGCTTATTTTGAAATTGCCAGTACCTTGTTATCAGTTCTAGGAGCCTAGGCGGCCTAGGAGTTCTAGGCAGCCATTTGTAACAGTCTTCAACCACTCGTAAAAACGTGTCTTGCAGTAGTGACCTTGTTTTAATGTGTATTTTTTTAGGCCCACCCTATGCACTAGCACAAAAGGAGGATGATGTTATAGCGCCCGGCGACGCTATAAAGCACAGGCGCAGAGATCGGCGTTCCCGCGATAGAGGAAAATAAAGATGGACGGCGCGTGCTCGGAGCGCACGCCCGGCACGGGCTGTTCGGAACTGGAAGGCTGCCACGCTGGTCGTCTTGCTCTGGTGCTCCGCTGCGACCCCGCAAATCCTCAAAAATGTTGTTGAAGATGCTGCACCAAGTGGCTCTGAGCAGCAAGAAGCAGCAGAGAGTGAACAGGTTAGTGGCACTGACTTTGTTTTGAGCTTGCCCTTTAATTAACCATATGTAGCAGTGCTCATATACCGCTTGTTAACTGTAATGGTGCCTGGAGTGCCATTGTGTGGTCTTTTATGTTTTTTTCACGCAGAATTCATCAGCTAACGCGTGTTCAAGCCTTGTGCAACTTCTCCCTCACAGTATTAGTGTCCAAGAACTGCTTACGGCATTTGCACATTTGTATAGTCGCTGTTTTTCTGTAAAAACGTTTAAAATATGGTAGCAATGACCGTACTGTCCTTTTGTGCTCTCATCTTTCAAATCAAATTTGTCTGTTTTTTTGTTTGGAACAAGGCCACTTGATATGGCAGCTTTTTGTAGCCAAGGCATTTTTTTGCTGACCATCATAAGGCTGCCACAGTTTCAGTGCATGTTAAACGAATGCGTCTTCACAAAAACTTTTCTGCAGCCGTTCATTGCAGTGTCCCTTATAGTGCAACTTTGGGACATAATTTCCTATTTTGTGTGCTCATAAAGTTTTGCGAGTGCTCGCATTGTGCTGCTGTCATCAGGTGGTTTGCATGAGGCCTCACATGCTCAACCAGTTGATGAAAATGCAACCTTTGCTGCTGCGTGTGCAAGTTCCCTGGACCTTTTCAAGCTGCACCGCCAGGAAACATACCAGTGTATTCTGGAATATAAACATAGATTACTTTTACAGCGTTGAAATAGTGCTTATGTTCACCATATGCCTTGAAGAGTTGATGCTGTAATGTACGAGTGATATTTTTCTACTGCAGGTTATGCAGAGGTGGCAGGAAAATATTTTAATGTAGTAGAGACTATTTAGTTCATACTTCAGTCATTCAGTGTACCTTCTACCCTTTTTCACCGTACTGTCAGCCACAAAAGTTTGTGGGATCTGCGATGCGTGGCGGTGCAAGACAAAACTGTATTGCTGCGCCATCTGCCGTCACAGAGCGTGGTGTCGAGGCCCACGGCGCTGTGGCCAACAGTACATCATTTGCAATTGCCTGCTTTAAACTGGCATCCACTCTTGCGCATGCATGTGCGGTGGTGGTAGGCTGACACTGTGGTCTACCTGTCATATGCAATTTAACTTAACACTGTTGAATATGGCAAACTGTAATTCTGAGGAGTACAGGGCCAGCCTCTAGCTCTTTTCTGATGGGTGTCCAGTGTAGAGGTTGTTGATTGGAGGCTCCTACAAGGCAACCCTGCCAGGTTAGAGGGTCGTCCCAGCTGCTTCCCAGAAGACGGGAACTAGAGGGTGCCAGCATAAACTTTCACCCTTCCCGGCATTGCTTGGAGTATTCCGGGCCACCAGATTAGCCCACTCATGTAGCCACGACGGATGTGACCACCTACGTATTCAACAGCAAAATCCACATCACATGAATAAGCTCTGTAGCCCCAGAGACGTGGGTATGAGTCGTGGGGCATGTTTCATGTATCCTTTCTTATAGTTTTGATTCTTTCAATGCAATTCTAAATGCATTTTCTCATGTCAGCATACATGAGCAACTGCTGTAGTATTAAGAGTTGATCTACTTTAAAACAGCTGTTACGGCTTGAGCAACCCAAGAAACTGCTTAGTTGCACAGTGCTACTGGAGCAACGAGTGGTCTTGGTATATACAACTTGAACTGTGTGGTGGTAGTTTGTTGCATGATACCATGCCATACCATGTCTTACCATAGAGGCAGACTACAGAGTGCACCCTCGGCAATGCAACTTGGTCCGAAAAACATAAATGCCGTAGTTGCATTTATTAAATTAGGTGGCATGTGTGTTTCACAAAAGTGAACAGAACGACTGAACCTTTATGGATGGTTCCGCGCAGTGTCTTTGCTTTGACCAGCTGCTCATTGGCTCTCCTAAAGGTATCTGACTGCAAGAAATCTCTGCATGAATATAGACAGTTGTTACAAAAGAAACTGGGTGATGTAACACGTCCCAAAGGGACATATGGGCTATGGGGTACGCCGTAGTGGAGGACTCCGCATTTCGACCGCCTGGGGTTCCTCACATTGCGGTGAGATTGCACTGCACACGGGTGCCTTTTGTGATTTGCCTCAATCAAAACTCGGCCAGCACGTGTTAAAACAATGTTGTATACAATCACTTTACCAGTTTGCATAAAGCTGGTTAGTCTGCCGAAGGCTGGTTAGTCTGCCGTGGCTTCATTTATAACTTCCTTTTTTTTTGTGCTTTTGGTCCAGAACCAAATGCAGGCGTTGCCTATCAGAACACATCTCACCCGCTCTTTTACTCCGAGTTATAGTGAGCAAGTACTGTTGTTCTTGCTTCTAAGTTAAAGGGGCTGTGAAAGGGGGTCTCAACAAAGATGCGAGACGCCTAGTATGCTAACGGACGCAGCGTCACGAGTATCCTCCAGCAAAAATTTTATTCATGCGTTTTGTGAACGCTGAGTTATTTGTAGTCAAAATTTGAATTTCCGTATCTTCGCGCTTTTGCCTCTCCTCTGGTCACTTTTTGCACGCGGAAATGCCAGTCCGCCGGCTCCACGCACTCGGCCCCTTCACCGACCGCCCACGCGTGTGGGAATTCCCCAGGGGGCGGAGCCAACGCCTCCTAATCTGGTTCGTCGTCGATGGTGCTGGCGCGGCAAACCAATGATGGCATTTCACTGCTGACGTAAACAGCACTACTTGACGCAATGCGCGTGGATTCGGGTGAAAGCTCGGCACCGCTGGTCGCCGCAAGGCGCGGAAGCGGGAGTTCTTAAAATTGTATTGTAGATTATCAGCTCGATTTTGAGGTCTGGTATGTGGCATGAACGCTCGGTGGCCTGTACTCTACGTAATGCTAGCATTCTATAGCCAACCTTTAACGCCCTCTTCAGGGACCCTTTAAGGGTCCTGTTAAGTGTATATTTCATCAGCTGGGTGCACATCTGTGGTATCTTATTGGAAGCTTTCTAATATTTAATTTGAGAGTGCCTTTGTCACCAGCGTGCAAGTTTCTATGTCTTGGACACTTTGGTGAAAATTGTGCAGGATGACGACGATGAAGGTGATGACAGCACATCAGGTGGACCACTGAAACCCTCCCCTCATGGCGATACTTACCTGCTGTTCACAAAGCCTCAGAACTTCCAGTCAAGTTAGTTGGTTTTGATCTTCCTTGTGCCTCTGAATTCTTGCTTTCCTGTGGAATGCTTTCAGGCAGAAGCTCAGTTTGTGAATAAGCACCAGGTATGGGGATCCTGGAGGTAAATTACTCTGTGCAGTGAATGGAGCAACACATCATTTTGCAGCTAAATGTTCTGCTGCAGATTTGCGTTGCACATAGGTAAATTCTATTTCAATAGTTGCTTGTGATTTTTCTTAATGTCAGTTTTCATTCCTTTTTTTTCTTTTTCCTTTCTTTCTTTCTTTTTGCCTCGCATAAGAAATGCGCATCTGACCTGGGCCTGTGTTCAGCATGTTTGCTTTATCTCGCCATGATTGGCCAGTGCCGTCGACTGTCACAAAGTATATCAAGTCACACAGTATATCGAACTCAAGTTTTGCTGGTCATTCCAATATTTATTGGTGCTGCGCACCTGCAAGTGGCGCTTTCCCTAACGACGCTCTTCGATTAGTTTTCACAGACCGAGGTTGGTGAGTGGCGCAAACGTGGGGTGTGCTTCAGGGTGGCATTGGTCTCCTGTGCTCTGTTTCTGCGCCACTTTCCTGTCATGGGGTGAAACCAACCTGCGTGCTTCGCTGCTGGAGGCGTTGCAGAAACCGACTGTACCATAATTTTAATGAGCGGTTATTGTATTCATAGTGTACTGGACTATCATAAGATAGTGTACTATCATAAGATTAGACATCTTATGATAGGCTGCTAGTTCCAAAGCACCCTCTACTGCAGCTTCCTTAGGAAGGAGGTTAGGCCTAGCAGTGCCCAGCAAGCGGTGTGCTGCCAACACGCCAGTCAGCGGCTCGTCTCTACATTAAGTGAGTCACTAGCGCGGGTGCAATATATTCTTGCTTCCAGGTTACAGATACGCTATGCAATTCTCATAAAGTAGAATCGCTATCGTACAAATCTCACGGGGTCGCAAAAATTATTCCTATCTTCCGAAACAAACTAAATTCAGATGCAGAATTTTCGCAAATGTGTTTTTGGCTGACGGGTTTTTGCATACACCACGCACCGCTGCTCAGTGCTAGCGGTGCGCTCCGCACAACTGGCGATCACGGCGTCACCAATGTGCGGGATGCGCTGCCACTCACTGTTTCAGTGCGCACCCTGCGACTGGTGGTCCCGGCATTCGGCAATGTACAGGCAGCTAGCAGTTCGTGCTTGGGGGGGGGGTCGCGGCCCATGCAGCTGTGTCATCCACAGTGGGGCGGGAGGTTGCTTATAACATCTGAATTGTACCCACTATGTGGCCAGGGAATTTTACGAATTCATGTCATCCTCAAATTCGTATCAACTGGGATTGTATTGCTGAGATTCGGCTGTGAATCGAACTATCAATACATTGAACTATTTTGGGATCTTCGAGTTCGATATGTGCAGGCTCAACTGCACATATAAAACTTCCTAAACCATGACAATCCACGTTTTCAGTAGAACGTGTGTGCACTTGCTGTGTTTTATTTTGTAATGTTTTGCAGATGTGCTTGCACATATGTAGAAATTAGGTGGCACGTTACTTTTCAAATTAACGAGTTTCCTCTTTTATGCAGAGTTGCCTGCTGGCAAGGAAGTACACTTTCCTGTGGGCTTTAGCAACAAGGGTGAAACGGACTTTGTGTTGGACACCATGGACACGTCCTTCTGTTACCCAATGGACTCCACTTTTTACAGCCAGAATGTGAGTATTCAATAAGTGGCTTTCTCCCTGGGCAAACCTGGAATATGTCAGCCTCGACAGGTGGTGACCATCGAAATTGAGTGTGCCACATCAGCATTTCGCTTTCAGATTTCATAATGGTCAGGATGTTGATGTCTACTCAGCAGTGTCTTGTTTCAAGTGAAGAGAAGTGAAGAGAGGCTGCTTTCAGGAATAACAAAACTTCGGAAAATTGATTAGCAGCTTGAGTACTCCTCAGACTGTCCCATTAGTATCCCTGGTATGTTGTTTTTCTACGCACATGAAAGTAGTTACTGAACGAGTGATCTAATAGAGCTGGGCATAAATTGTTTCAAACTTCTCCTATATCCAATGATTTTTCTTCTAGTTCGCACCACTTTTATCACAGTGACGGTAATTTGAGAGCGTATGTGTACTTTTGTGATCAAAATATTACAGGATGAGTGTTCTTGGAAAAAGAAAAAGTGATAGTGTTTTACTGTAGTTAAGCCAAGTAAACGTGCGAAAGCGTATGTTTAGCCTGGTTGACTCATTGCTTTGCTTCGCTTGGTCGTTGTCACATCTGGCTATGGTATTAGACTCGGGTTAAGCTCTTATCAAGGTTAAGCTGATCTGATCTGTTTGTGCTGCAGATGGAAGTTGATAAAGGCAAAGATGTGCAATGCAGAGCACGAGAGCAATTTAACACAAAGCATGATCGGCTGCGGTGATTGCATGGTGCTCTCGTGTGGTGGCTAGCGAAACTGATCTGTTCACGCTGCCGTGGGTTCAGAACCCAGTCGTGGCAACATTTATTTTACTTCTGCACCCTCGAGGTCAGCGACGCCTCAAGATTCTTGTTTGGGTTTCATTGTAGCTCTTCCTTGCACCACAGTCGCGTGGTAGTGTGGCCAGCGGAAGAGCATACTTGTCCCCTCACATCTTGACACAGTTCGGCCGACCGGATTAAGTGACTGCGCCAAAAATATTTTTTCCCACACACTCGCGTATCGTCAACTTTTGATCGCAACAGTGCATGCATGCTGCCGTGCCTTCTCTGTAGCAAATGAGGTTATGCTCAGCCGTGATGAAGTTTGGTGCCTCGGGGAATGCTAGGAAACATTTATGCATGTATATGTTTGTGTGGTGCATGCTCATAGGCTGTAAAAAAAGCTTTTCTTTCTGGGACTCAATTTTTAGAAATTTCAGGTTTGGCTGAAATTTCGCAATATGGTTAAGCCTGGATGCAACAAAGCTCCAGGTAATGAATTCGTCAATATTACGAAGTTCCCAATTCTCCAATGATGCACCCATTGGAGCGTTTGTATTTGTGAACTCCTTGTAACAGAGGTTTCTGGTGATTAATTTTATATATAATGAACTCGGTATGCCAACTATGTCTTAGCGGGTGCTGCGGTACTCGTAATTGGGCCGAACCACGCGAAAGTTTCTCAACAGTAAAAACAAGCACCACTCTAGGAAAGTCTATGATTTCAATGAGCGAATGCAGTTGACGCAATGCGCCATGCTGCAGTGTTGTCAACACCTCTCTGTGGCAAATGCAGCAGTCTCCAGAGCTGTCACTTTTGTAACGTTGCACCGAGTAGCATTGCAACAGTTCATGCCCAAAAGCAGCCCGAAACAACAGGACGTAGTAAAGAAGGCACGGTACGAGCAATGCGCACCCATCGCTGCCACTCAATTGCTCGCGGGATTCTGGCACTGACCGATGCTGTATGCCAGGAGTGGGTGGAGAGCGCTGGGGACTTGAGTAGTCGGTTGATCAGGGCAATGACAGCCGGCCAAGTTGAGAGAGGGCGCATGTGGGAAGAGGCCTCTGACTACGCTGCCTCCTCCACTCTCTCCGCCCCACGCATAGTGGTACCGTGCGAGCTGTGGCAGACAGAGATGGTGGCAGTGGCTGCCACAGTCTCGTTATCAGGGCGATGACTTAATGGCTTCTTCCTGTGTGACTTCGAGTAAGGGGGGTTTACTCTGAATATTTGAAGATGATTTCACATACTTATTTCCCTTTTTAGTTTTCATTTTGCACCGACCTTTTGAGTCTTCACATGAAAACTTCTTGTAGTGAAAAATTGCACTCTTCTCAGTTTCGCTATATCCACCTTGAATTGTATTCTGACACTAAATTTAGTTAGATGGCCAAATCTTCTGCAGGAGTGCGCCACCTACATAAATCATGTCTTTAGCATAACTAGCTGCGCAGCATTTGACAAGGGAAATGAGTTCAACATTGCCAGCATGCTCAGTACATCAACACTGAGCACAGATCAAAGTTGGCCTGTATCGATGGGTTGGTGCGTTTCTGTGACAAGGCGGTTACTTCCATGCAAATGGAGCTGTTGTAAGCTAGAAATGGCTAAAAGCCGAACTGTAGATATCGCCACCACCGGTCATTCTCACAGGGAAATTGCGGTGCAGTGAGACATTTTTTCTCAAACGGTCCCCTGAGGCCAGGCATACACTTAGAAATTGTTATCACTGAGACTTTTTCGCTCTGGATATCATGAGTTGAAATCAGTTTGTGGGGAATATTTTAAATCCAATTTCTCAGCAATAAATTCATTTCATGCAGCCGGACTCGCATCAACATAGCGAGAAAAAGCTGCAGCATCAATTTCTACGGAGAATGGACAAACAAAGCTGATGTCAGGATGACGTGCTAGTGCAATGAAGCCTGCACATGCAGGAAGGTATGTTTGTCTGATCTGTTAAGGGTTATTTCTGGAAGTGTGGAGTTGCCTGTTGAAATTCAGCCTAAGCACCTTATCATGAGTTGGGTGGATTAAGTAGGGAAAAAGAAAATGAAGAGAAATAAGGAGGTTTATAGACGGAGAAAGAAGACTGAGTGGAGCAGTAAGGACTCATGGAACATGGTCAGAAGAGGAATGTGAAGCCTGAACACGACTTTTTGCAGGACAGAAAAAGATTAAGTCAAATATTTGTGTCGAATAAGCAAAAGACAAAGCAAGGGCTGCAAAAAAATTAGCCGACAGTCACGGCTGTGTAGCGCGACATTCTGCAAAAGCAGTTTGTGGGACCTTCTCGTTGAGCCTCGGCTCTCACGGCATGGAAGCAGAGTTTTCTCGCTTTCACGTTTTTGCCGTAATGTTTCGTGTGCCACAATGCACCAAGGATACCACAGACCCAAGGAGCGGCAGTTTGCGCAAGTGCTGCTTTGTTCTGCTGCACACAGATACACTAGACTCCTGTTTAGACGAACTCGGTGAAGACAAATTCTCGGGTAAGAGGAGTAATGCGATACCATGTGGTTGGTTCCCATTAGGATTCAGTGTTTTTTTTTAAGAAAGTCTCCTAAAGACGAACTGTTTCGTGCGTGATTCAGTTAAGACGTGAACTTTCATAGCAACTGCGAACCCCAGCAACCCCATGCAACGATATTCGCGGAGTGTCTGTGCAACGCTGTCGAACAAAGGAAAAGTATATAAAAAGCTTCCCTGCAGTGAGCACACCCTGACAGGAAGACTTCTGCCCAACTTCACGGCGTTGTGCGGGGAACCTGTCTTGCAAGGCACCTTTGCTGTTGCATGGGTGGGGTGCAGATTCCAGATCTCTGCACCGTGCATGCGTCACCTGCGACACATTGGCACCGGCAGACTAAAAGGCGTGTGGGGGTGGAGTAGATCATTGGTTGACTTAGAGCTTAAACAGTTTGGAGCCGTACTTAACTGTGACTGAGGCACATGGTGCACCTGCCCGTAAAGTTGACAACGGCTACACTGCAGAAGGATCGAGATAAGAGAGAGATGCACGTCTACCCAGGTGGGCGGCACCTTGAGAGCAGTTGGAGCCTCAGAAATTGCCGGGAACAAAAAATAACAAATAGAAGTCTCTCTAAAAGAGAGCGAAAAAGATTGAAAAGAAGAAAATTAGCCCAGTGCGATTTTTAAGAAGGATAACGTGTTCCATGCCCTCAGTGTTTAGCCTACCTCATGCATAATGCCATTTATGTTCCGTGTGCAATTATCCTCCCACCGCAGGGCCGTTGTATTTATTTTTTACTGCGCTAGCACAAAGAACCGCACTCACCGATTTCACCACTGTCTGTCTGGCGACGTGGATTGCTCAGGGAGAGCAAGCTGGGTCACACAAGCCTCGCCAGTGGCAGCAGCTGCCATCACAGAGCCGTGGCGCATTGCGTAACCGCTGCACCACTGTGCCAGCAGTGGTATGAGGTCTCCCAGTGGTCAAGAGTGTAAAGTAGAATGACCAGTTCCGCATAAATGGGCATTAACCTATTAAAGCTATCAGGTGATACAGTTAAGGCGGAGCCCCCCTCACCATTTTTGGCAGTCTTTGTCTGAAGCCGTGGTTGACCTTGAAAACCGAGCCTCGAACCGAAGTGAAAACCGAAGTGCTCACCTAATTCACATTTGGCCTAACCACGCTAAGTGGTCAGCTATTTTTTTCATGTAACACACATTTCGACATGCATAGCATGCTCACATATCTCCTCTCTCTCTCTTTTTTGAGGCGCTTCTGATAAGGTGAACAGAATTTCGGATCCCTTGATGTTCAAGTCTACTGTATTGTGTTCAGCCAGCTCAGTAACAGGGCATCTCAGCCTGCCTCTTCTCATTCCCTCGCTGTCAGTCTTCTGTGTCATTGTCTCCAATGCCACAGAATCGGGAAACATGCCCTTAAGTAGTGTTGCACTGTGAGAGAAGAGGTGACTTGCCCTGGGGGCAGGCTGTTCCAAATGTCAATGGTGCTGCAAGGGAGCAAGCTGTCTTCGTCATGTCCCTAGGCCTAACAGCCGGGCGTGGATGCCACTCGCTTCTGTGCTGGTCCGTTGCACAGACTCGTGTCAACACAACATAGGCCCGAAGTGAGTGGCTCCAGTCATTGATGTGGTGAACTGCTGGCCGTGGACCTTTGTCGTTACTACTAGAAATCCGTTTCCAGTGCCGTGGTACTGCTGACTTGGTGCAGACTCGCTAGCACCACCTCTGCCGGAGCCTCGTCACTGGAGAAAGGTACCTGTACATCTTCAGCAGTGCAACGCAGCAAGTAGAGTCACGTGTCTTTTTCTGCCCACGCTAGTTTGTTAAACATTTGGTTTCAAGCATTTGGACTTCATTGGCTTATTGTCAGTAGCAGTTTTCTTCTTCGTTTGGTGTGGCATATATATGTGCTTTGTGAATTGTGTGTCATATAAAATGTTTCATTCCATATACAATCACTTGGCCGACTCTTCAGCTTATGGCTCACTCTCGTGCAGAAGGCTTCCCAACTTCGT
Source organism: Amblyomma mixtum (assembly GCF_055824585.1). NCBI lineage: Eukaryota > Metazoa > Arthropoda > Arachnida > Ixodida > Ixodidae > Amblyomma > Amblyomma mixtum. Next base: position 240,473,866 of record NC_143014.1, on the reverse strand, counting down.
GACTATTTTTGATGAGCCTCCCATCAAATGTCACAAAGTTGCTAAGCTTCATTCTTTGTGTGAGTGGATTATAATCTGAAGAGACAGATCAGGTGGTTGCACAGGGGACAAAACATTTCATACGACAGACAATTCGCAAAGTGCAGAGATGCATGTCAGCTGCCACCATGTGTCGCTTGCACCTGTCACCGGCATGAACTGCATATGTGCGCTAGAACTGGTAGTTTGTTTTCAACCGGTGGAGCCCAGGAGAGGGTGGAGGAGAGGTGTGCATGTGCTGAACAGCCGTATGAAAAAGGCAGATTAAAGTACTAATGCTTGAAACCAAAGACCTACAAACTGGCTCGCATGGAAAAAAGAACCTTGAGGCCTCAACATGCTATGCCATATCGGTGAACACATACAGGTACCTAGTTCTAGTGATAAGGTCCCCGCAGAGGTGGTGGTATGTGGGTCTGTGCCACATGAGCAGTAGCACGGCGCTAGACCCTTTGATTCCTCGTAGCAGCAACTAATGTCTGCAGCTGGCAGGTCATAACGTTCCGTTGACGGGGGTGTGCAGTGGGTGGGAAGGACTGGAATGAAAGCCAGTGACATCCATGCCTGGTCAGTGGGCCTCGGGACAATGCAAAGGCTTCTTGCTGCCTTGCAACACCACTGATATCTGGAACAGTTTGCCCAAGGCTTTGTCTTTCTCTTCTGACCATGATCCACGAGTCCTGTTATAATTATTATTCTTCGCCGTCTCTTTTGCCTTCTTCCTTCTTCTATAAACCTTCTTCTCTTCCTTATCTTCTTTCTCTCTCTCCCTACTTTATCCACCTTAATTCATGACACACCTCCACTGGGTCCTAAGAACTTGACTGAAATGAAGTGTCGGGGATGGGATTTATTACTAATATTTTATCCTACAGCCTGTGCATTATCCTATTTTGATACATGCAGTGGGCTGATTTTTCTCTTTTAAAAGGGACTTTAATTGATAACACATTTCTTTTTGCTTCTAGTTCACTGCCATTGGTTGCAACAGGGTGGTAAAGCCCAAGCAGCAGGCCACGCTGTCTTACAGCTTCTTCACCAGTGAGAGCTTGAGTGCTGGGCCCTTTGGTTTGGCTGTGGATCTTCGGTACAGAGGAGCTGTAAGTATCGCATCTTGCTGCATTATCTTTTCGCTTGTGAAGGTAATGCCTGATTAGTCAAAGGTGAAACACAGAAGATATGTATAGAAGCACCTCATTGATACTTATTGTTCTTTAATGCAGGAAAAACTTGTTTTCTGGGATAACGTATAATTGGAAGTGCCTAAGATTTTGAAAAATATAACTGTTGAGAGGTACAAGGGCGGCATTTATTTACAATTTCACTTCATAAGAATGTCGATTACCATTTCTTGGCACAAGGTCTGAAAAGACACTTTTCTAGTGTTAACGCAGTTCAGCCCATATTTACGTTGTCCTTAGGACGGAAGAAACTTTGCAACGCATCCGGTCCGTTGACAGCGGTGGTGTAAGTAACCGGGATATCTTCCTCGTTGCTTTCATACGCGTCAGTTCCTTGCACCAATGCACTGCAGGGAAGCTGCTGTGGTGACTGGATGTTGCAGTGTCCCTTCATGCTGCGTTCCCCAGACTGGGGCTGCTTGTGTGTAAGCGTATCTTGTAGTCTTGTGATGCTTTGCCCTCTTGCCCTTACGCACTGCAAAGAATCCGCTGTGTTTCTTCTCTTCATGTCTGATTCCCACTGAGACGGGCCCCTGTATGTTAAGGCACTGCGTTGTTTTTTTTTTTTTACTCTTCATCTTTTTATGCTTTGCCCTTTGCACCTAGGCACTGCAGGGAAGTCGCGGCGGCAGATGAATGCATTAGTGTCGCGTGTTCCCAAGTTCAGCCCGCTCCTGTGTTTGTGCACCTGCTGTTGATCACTAAACGTATTGTAAGACCAGTATTTGTTGAAATATTGAAAATAGTTGCTAGGAAACAATGTTATACGGGAACTTGGGTATTAACCTGAACAAAATCGCTGTAACTCTGTGGGAAATTTTTATTGCCTGCAATTTTGAGTGTGTGAACCAGGAACTTTTCAGCGAGGTTCTACTACTGTATTTGAGTATGCTTGCAGCAACTGTAGATTTAATGGGCAGCATCATTATTAATGAGGTGTCTGCTAAGTTGCAGGCTTCAGGGTCGATATGTGTCCTTGAAAACCTTTGAGTGTAAAAAAAGGTGTTTTCAAGGGCTCTTAAAAGTCCTAGTATTTCTGTTGGTCCTTGAAAAATCCTTGGTTTATGGCGTGCTAAAGGGTGTCACATTTTTAAATGGTAGCTGTAACCGTAAGGAGCAGGAAGAGATGAGAGCGGATCAGGGCACCAGTGTGATTTGGTGATATCCTAGCTGAAACAGAGGGGAGGCAGACTTTGGCAGGGAGTCAGGTGGGCACATGAGGTCGAGAAGTTTCCAGGGATAAGGTGGCCGCAGCTGGCAGAGGATGGGGTCACTTGGAAGGATATGCAAGTGGCCTTTGTCCTGCAGTGGCTGTAGTTAGGCTGATAATGATGAAAGGGGGCAGCTATAAAAGAACACTTGCACCCATTACATTTTGTTTCTTTTACAGAAAAATCATTATGTTGTGAACAATTCCACTTTTTGATTTGGAGCAGGGCATCAAACCTACGCCACAGTGACTGAATCCAGAACTGAGCGGCTCAACACTGGAAGTCAATGCATGCAGGCGTATACAGTGAAACCTCATTTTAGCAAACTGGTAAAATATTGTAATGTACTTCGATATAGCCGAGATTCATAATATAAAATGTCGCCAGAAGAACTCTTGATGGAGAAGCTAAATTTAGTCTGCAAAAGAAGGGCAACAGGTAGAGACCTTTTCTGTAGTTTTAGCACCATCTCAAGCCGCTCGTGTCGAATGCGGAGGCCGCAAAACAAAATAGCGGCAAGCACTAGATAAGTTGGCTGAGCCGCACTGCAGCGCAGCACGCAGCGGCAGAAATAATACCAGCTAGGTTGGCTTCCTCTCATTGCAGTGGTGTTGCGTAAAAAATTGGACACCGGGACGAACGTATCGCCGTTTTCACCACCTCTTCTCCGGCCGCTGGAAAGCTACAAGAACTGAGTGTGTTGCTGGTTCCGGGGCGTTATCGGCAGGTGCAAGAGGAGTGAACAGGTGCCGAATGCCTGGCTACCAGCTTTTCTTGCTGCTGTATCTTCTGTGTCGTTGTTGGCAAAGCGACGTAAAGCATGAACCGTGGCGCAAACACTTGCCACTCCACCACCAGTCACCCGTGTAGTGAGACATAGCCTTTGGCATGCCATCTTACCGGCCACTGATTGGCACTCGGCAGTTTGATATATCCGTTTTATGGGAGACCGCGTTTGATATGTAGGGTACGAAATGCATGTGTTTGTTGAAAATATTAAGGAACAGTTTGATGTAGCCAATAATTCATAATGCCCATGTTTGTTGTAATAAGGTTGCATTCATCTGCAGATCAGAATGGAATTTCAGACATCGGAGATTCAAAAGAGCTCATAGATAAAAAGCATTGTCTTCGTGGAGAAATTGAAGATTTGTGGAGAAAAAAAAAAGTTCAGTTTTTATCTAGTTGAATGCATCAACAGATGCTTATACTGAGAAATTAGAAACTACCACTGACCTGAGTTCGATAAATACCATAAAGCCCAAGAGTCTGAGGAAGACTGCAAAAGGAGAGGTGCAAGACGTCAGCTTCACTGTTGAGCTTAGGAGGGGAAAAATGGAAAGACAAGACTAAAAGCAATTTAGGTTGTGCATTTTGGTTAGGACGAGATTCTTGTGAAGTGAAAGTTAAATTTGCGACATGTAGAATATGTTGCTTTGGTAAAGCATTCTGTTCATTAGTCCTTGAAAAATTATTGATGAAGCCTTGAAAGTCCTTGAGAACCCTTGTATTTTGGACTTTGAAACCAGCAAGAACATAAATGGCCTACAATGTTTTTATCAGCATCTGGATAATTCTCATATGAAGTATATGAACCTTGTCTGCAGTGTTCAGTGTTCAAGGTTTATGCGTGTGGTTCATGCATGCATGTTTGGCTCGCAGAAAACTCCACCTAAACTTGCGAAGCCAGTCTCGATGCTAAATGAATGACATAATTTTTCGGTGGAGGCAAAACGCAAAAGCACCAGTGTGCCCTGCGATGTCACATTAAAGAACCACAGGTGGTCGAAATTAATCCAAAGCCCTTCACTCTGCTGTTCCCCCTTGTTCATGCACAGCTTCAGAACATTGAACCCTACGTACTGTACCATACCTTTTTCTGTTCGAAAAGAATTCATTTTGCTCACCTTTCAACTGAACAAAATACCATGGAAAGATAGAAATTTTGCTGCAGTTCTGGGCAAGTGAAGGCACTGACACAAGAAATCTTATTGAACTGGAGGAAAGGAATCTTTCGAGTCACATAAAAAGTAAATTGAACCATGATATTAGTGTGGGCACTAATAATTGGCGAGCATAATATCTTGATGCAAAAGTGCGGCACTGAAATGCTAATGCAGACATAGTATGCCTGTTAGATTCCACATGGTCGCATCCTGAAGCACTTTCATTTCGGAACCTGTGGGGATTCGCACTGTCTCTAGGGAAGCCTGTGCGGTCCCTTTTCGACTGCTGCGAAACCCCATTCGCTAATGGAGGCGTGGTGCAGCTCTGGACGCCACCCGACCACCTGCTAGGGCCGTCCAGTCGGACGGGGATCTCGGCTGCGCTCCATGGTGTCGTGCTATGTGATCCGCTGATTGGGCTGCGGGGGCATGACGTATGTGCAAAGTTGTGCTTGTCCGGGGCCAGTCGCGGGGCGTGGGAGAGTTCGAGACAGGTGTGCGACGAGGGCGGAACACGGGGAGGCGCAAGCGGAAAGCTATGTCAGCGACCGTTATTCGCTGTCCCCGAGGCCTTTGCCGACACATCGCAAGTCGAGAGCCTCGCACTCTGCCCTTGTGGAACCTGCAAGCGCCCGGCGAAACCCGCCGAGTAACCACCGCCGCTGACCAACCTAGTGTGGAATAGTTCATATTCAAAGTATGCACGGTGAAGTGATTAAAACAACCTTGCTTGCAGCATCTGCGTGCCTATTGCTACTTTGGATTCATGATGGGCAAGTGCTGCCGCTTTGTGAGGACCATGTTTGAGTGCATTATGGGAATAGGTCAGGATGCTCCCCTGCATACGTGGAGCAGAACATTGCTATAAGAAAGCAGTAGCGAGAATTTTTGAACAGGAGCCTCGTTATCCCGGGACTCTATAGTTGCCTAAGGGTCCTGAGTGTTTTTCGTCTGCACAATTTGTTGCTTGTTGCCTGATATGTGCTTTATTTTTACCTCCTTTCAAGGATGGTAATGCCTTCCAAGATGCTGTCTTCAACGAAACAATCGAAGTAGTGGAAATCGATGAAGAACTTGATGGAGAGACGTAAGTGATTAATTTTAGTGCGAATTCACTACTTCACTAGCAATTCTGTACAGGCAGTATTTGTCTGAAGCCTCTCAGATACCTTACGGAATAATATTGCCGCAACTGGGTTTTGAACCCACTTCAGCACAAGCAGATCAGCTTCGCTGGCCACTGCATGAGAGCACTGTGCTGTGGCCACAACCGATCAAGCCTCGTGTTTTACTGCCGCACTTTCGCGCTAGGCATTGCATGTGGTCCCCTTCATTAACTTCCATCTGTGTGCAAAAAACACTGTAAGCCTCCGATCCTACGAAATCTGCTGGTAGACACGAAGAATTTGAGACAGTCACGAAAGGAAAGGAAAGATGCATAATTGGTTCTCCCTGGCTCAGTGGAAATGTCATTCGTGCTTGGAGCTATGTGGCGGTAGTGAGTGAGGTGTGCGCTGCATGCTTTGGCAGAAACGCAGCAGTGGAGCAAAATGTGTGAAAGGAGGCAGAGAATTGGCATTGGCAGCGTTGCAGACTCCGATGATATTGAGGAAAGTAAAGGTGCATGACTGGCTCCCTGGGTGAGTGGGTACCTTAATCGCGCCTTTAGGTATGTGGCGGTGGTGTCCACTTCAAAAAAAAAAAAACTGCTTTTGCACAATATTCTGTGGTCAGCAATACTAAACTACCGACCAAAATTATTTCGTGAAGCCCGAGAAGAGGAAGCATAACCATAGTTATTGTTCTAGGTTGGTTCAGCAGCAGTGTGTTCAGGATGGCTTGGCTTAAATTTAAACGTCCCCTGAAGTTGAACCAACGTTTGGTTTAACCCCTTAAGGGCCAAATAAATAAAAAAAATATGTTCCCAAATTTTTTTATTACGTAAAATGCTTTAGTAACGTGTTTGAAACGCAAACAGAATCACAGAAACAATTTATGGCGGATAAATGCTATTTTATTAGTCGCTACCTGGACCCTTGTGCAATACTCCATACCTAACACCTTTGAGGAGCATTCAGAAGCAACAAAATAAATTCTTGAAAGTCCAGATAGTGCAAGCGGCTTAGAATTGGAGTGCAAAAGATGCACCACTGCTTCTAGGTGCATTCAAACTAGATGAGACTACTGTCCGTGTGGTAGCGTTGGAAGCATGGCACTGCGCAGAGGGCCTTCTCGCACCACCTGCACCAGACTCTTGTTCCCTTGCGATATGTCGGTTCTTTCTTCTTCTCAGTTGGTGGGATGTGCGACGGCAAGTGGCGCTCACCGAACCGCTTCATATCCAGGGAACGTCCTGGCCGCTTTCTTCTTGGTACCGTTGTCATTCGCGCCATTCTAGTGTTCCGCCATCTAGTGTTTCTCCATCCGCCATTCCGCCATCTAGTGTTCAAAATCGCATTCAAGAAAAGTGCCAGTGATGGGACCCGTGCTGCCACACATGTTTTATGTGGTAAAGTACCGTTTAAGAGCTGAGCTCGCCAAAAGCCTCTTGAAACATTGCGGAAAAGCTATGACGACCTCAGCTCGTCATAAGCAAAAAAAGTGCCGATCGCTTGTGACGAGCTGAGCTCGTCATAAACCCTTAAGGGGTTAGAAAGTGTCAAAATAGTAGCTATTTATTCACATAATGAATGCACCCCATTTTTTTTTGCATGCAGTCTGCTACTGATGGGAAATGTTAGCCGCTGCCTTTTCTTAAACACCAGCAAGTACGCATACAATATAAGGCGCCAGCCATTGATTGTAAAGACTACTATGTATGTCTCACCCTGCAGAACAACCGGTCTATAAGAATGATTTGCCGGGTGTCTAACAACCAGAACAATGCACACCTGGTCGCAAAGGATTTCTCTGTTCAGTGTGTCATACTGAGGATTGTTTGAACTTGTAGTAGTTTTGCTTCGCGCTGAGTGCTGAAAGCTGTGTTAAAGTGAACTAGAGTTGCTCTCTTTAGGCAGCATGATGGGCTCCTAAGTGTGTTGGAAACTGTGCTCTCCGGCATGAAAACTATGCTGAAGGGTGCGTTTGTTTTATTTTCAAAAAGAGCCGTGCCGGATGCAGTAGTTATTTATACCAGCCTACTTTTTCGTCCAGTTTTTACCGCCTCTTATTCTGAACATTTCACTTTGCGTAATGAACACACGTCCCAAATTTTTGTTTGTTTTTTAATTATTATTTTTTTCGGAAAAAAATGTGCATTCATCATGCGAGTAAATGTGGTAATATGGCTATAGGTAGGGATGCTCTTGTCCCTCTTCTGAGCATTTATACGTTAGAAATATTTACTCTACAAAGCTATTTGCGACATCCAGTTAAGCTGTTATTGATATGGCATGAGTGTTCAAGGAACATGTGCAACAATAATGAGCATATTCTGCTGCTGAATGGGACAAATGCCTTAATGCTATGAGTACAAAATGAACATTGGTGAAAGTGAAGCCTCAGTTCTCAAGCAAATATTTCAAGCAAGAGGACTTGTCTTCATCTCAGGATCTGGTTTTATGAGCGAGATATTATGAAGAACTGTTTGCTGTGAAACAACACACTCACCTGTGCCAGCAAATGTTCATACTGCCCAGAATTCATTTGCATGATCTTTTTTGATGCAGGCACAAAAGTGGCTGCTAGTTAAAAGCTAAGTGATCGACTTGAAAAGGCACCGAGGACCACTCCACGCTAATTTTGGTCACAATAAAAATTCTGTGGCACTGAGCTGTGGCCACAACCGATCAAGCCTCGTGTTTTACTGCCGCACTTTCGCGCTAGGCATTGCATGTGGTCCCCTTCATAAACTTCCTTCTGTGTGCAAAAAACACTAAGCCTCCGACCCTACGAAATCTGCTGGTCGACACGAAGAATTTGAGACAGTCACGAAAGGAAAGGAAAGATGCATAATTGGTTCTCCCTGGCTCAGTGGAAATGTCATTCGTGCTTGGAGCTATGTGGCAGGAGTGAGTGAGGTGTGCGCTGCATGCTTTGGCAGAAACGCAGCAGTGGAGCAAAATGTGTCAAAGGAGGCAGAGACTTGGCATTGGCAGCGTTGCAGACTCCGATGATATTGAGGAAAATAAAGGTGCATGACTGGCTCCCTGGGTCAGTGGGTACCTTAATCGCGCCTTTAGGTATGTGACGGTGGTGTCCACTTCAAAAAAAAAAAAAAACTGCTTTTGCACAATATACTGTGGTCAGCAATACTAAACTACCGACCAAACTTATTTCGTGAAGCCTGAGAAGAAAGGAAGCTTAACCATAGTTACTGTTCTAGGTTGGTTCAGCAGTAGTGTGTTCAGGATGGCTTGGCTTAATTCTAAATGTCCCCTGAAGTTGAACCAACGTTCGGTTTAAAAAGTGTCAAAATAGTAGCTATTTATTCGCATAATGAATGCACCCCATTTTTTTTTTGCATGCAGTCTGCTACTGATGGGAAGTGTTAGCCGCTGCCTTTTCTTAAACACCAGCAAGTACGCATATAATATAAGGCGCCAGCCATTGATTGTAAAGACTACTATGTCTCACCCTGCAGAACGACCGGTCTATAAGAATGTTTTCCCGGGTGTCTAACAACCAGAACAATGCACACCTGGTCGCAAAGAATTTCTCTGTTCAGTGTGCCATACTGAGGATTGTTTGAACTTGTAGTAGTTTTGCTTCGCGCTGAGTGCTGAAAGCTGTGTTAAAGTGAACTAGAGTTGCTCTCTTTAGGCAGCATGATGGGCTCCTAAGTGTGTTGGAAACTGTGCTCTCCGGCATGAAAACTATGCTGAAAGGTGCGTTTGTTTCATTTTCAAAAAGAGCTGTGCCGGATGCAATAGTTATTTATATCAGCCTACTTTTTCGTCCAGTTTTTACCGCCTCATATTCTGAATATTTCACTTTGCGTAATGAACACACATCCCGAATTTTTTTTTTTTTTTTCGGAAAAATTGTGCATTCATTATGCGAGTAAATGTGGTAATATGGCTATAGGTAGGGATGCTTTTGTCCCTCTTGTGAGCATTTACACGTTAGAAATATTTACTCTACAAAGCTATTTGCGACATCCAGAGAAGCTGTTATTGATATGACATGAGTGTTCAAGGAACATGTGCAACAATAATGAGCATATTCTGCTGCAGAATGGGACAAATGCCTTAATGTTATGAGTACAAAATGAACATGGTTGAAAGTGAAGCTTCAGTTCTCAAGCAAACGTTTCAAGCAAGAGGACTTGTCTTCATCTGGGCTTATGAGCGAGATATTATGATGAGCTATTTGCTGTGAAACAACACACTCACCTGTGCCAGCAAATGTTCATACTGCACACAATTCATTTGCATGATCTTTTTTGATACAGGCACAAAAGTGGCTGCTAGTTAAAAGCTAAGTGATCGACTTGAAAAGGCACCGAGGACCACTCCACACTAATTTTGGTCACAATAAAAATTCTGTACCTCTTTCTAGCCGTATTGATAATATGTAATAGCAAAAGACTTTTATTGCCGCAAAAATTGTATTTATAAAGGTTTTCCTGCCACTCGATTCAAGGTTGTGACGTCTGCACTGAAAAAGTCCCTTCTGATCACCATTTCCAAGTGAATGGAAGTATACTCTATAGCCTCCGAGATCCGCACATTCATGAGAACAAGGGTCTGCATTTAAAGAAACAAAAGGTGACTGCAGCAGGCATCGTGTAGGAGCCAGAATGCCTCACATCTGCAATGATGACAGCAGCGACAAGCGTTGCTGAACACCCGCAGGGGCGCCTGATTCATGCAGACATTGGTGAGTGGCGACACCACGGGTTCCTGAGCATCCGCAGGGACATCCCCGCAGGGGGATGACGGCGAGCAGTGCGCCACCACGGACCCGAGCACCCGCGCTTAGCCGTGCGTGGCATCGCCGTGTCCGGGGAAAAGGGGATCCTAGTGGTTGAGCCGATGCCAAGCGTTTGGACCTTTAAGGCCTCTCGGCGGAGGCAACACACCACTTTGGCGCCAGCTTCCTGTAGACGGCACCTCCTTCCTGACCCATCTGGGGGAAATCGGCAGTCTCCTTTTCCTGTCCTCCCCTCCATCTTTCACTTTCCTATCTCTTTCTTACAACACTTCTGTCTCCTGTTCACTTCTTAGATCTTCCTTTTTTCCTGGCCAACTACCCTGAGTTGTGTCATATTTGGTTATAGTTGCGGTGTACAGCTGGCGTGGGCAGGGCTTGCTTGCAGGTTCCTGTCCCGTCCCCTCGTTGGGGCTCCATGGTGGGTGGCTGACAGTGTGGCCGAATGACACATATTTTTCATGGTTCCCCCCATTTCCAAACCAGATCGTCCTCACAAAAGAGGGCGGAACGAGGCAACTGCAGAGCTTTTCCAGAAACCAAAATCATTTCCAAAGTTCCATGTTCTTCATGGTGAAGAAACAGAAAAAACCGCAAGAACCATGTCCCCTTTCTTAATCTCAAAAAGTCTAACTGATACCTTTGGTCCCGGGTACAAACTGTCTAAAATGCCTAGTCGTGACCTGCTCCTTGAACTCAGAGACAGTGCCCAATACTGGAGACTGGCGCAAGCGGTTCCAAAGGAATTCTGTCGACTGCTGCGTTGTGCGCCGAAAGTCCTGCCATCGCCTCCAACCAGACGATCCAAGACCAAAGCTTTCAGAGCACACATTTCGAAGCCAAGCGTTGAAGAATCTCACTTGCCTCCAGCATTCTGCTTTAAGGATTTTCAAAACCCTTTTCCAATGTCCTACAGATGGTCCAAGCGCCCCGAACATTGCCTGCGAAATAATACCTGCCCCCTTGACGTTTCATCAATGTTCGGGGCACTTGCACCATCTGTAGGACATTGGAAAAGGGTTTAGAAAATCCTTAAAGCAGAATGCTCGAGGCAAGTGGGATTCTTCAACGCTTGGCTTCGAAATGTGTGCTCTGAAAGCTTTGGTCTTGGATCGTCTGGTTGGAGGTGATGGCAGGACTTTCGACGCACAACGCAGCAGTCGACAGAATTCCTTTGGAACCGCTTGCGCCACCAGCTCCCAAGGAAAGGCAAAGGGAAAGAAATGGGCGTTGTTCCAGTTACCTTCCTCGGCAACGCAATGTTCCTGCAGAAGTTGAGGCCGTATTACAGCATGGCCCCAAGTACAGCTTGGAACCATCGGTGGACAAGTATGACCTTCTAGCGTCCGTGCACAGAGTGGCCAGCAAGGCCCCGGCTGAGGAGAGGACATCCTGCCTTTTAGAAAGCGTAGAAAGCTTGCGAAAGAGCTTCACCAAGAAGTCTGGTAGCTCAAAAGTACTACGTGAGGTTGCCAGCTACTTCCGGGAGAATGACCTCGCTCTTGTCCAGGCTGACAAGGAAGGTGGCTTCACCGTACTTCCGCAGAGCCTATTTCAAGAAAAAGCCATCAGTGCCGTGAGTAAGAACTTTAAGCCTGTATCTCAAAAACCTTCCAAAGTTAAGAGCAGGGCTGTAAGGTATCGGTAGCGTTCGCGGGGGTCATTGGAACGCGGCTGGGGGCACTCAAAGCGGAGCGTCTCCTTTCTTGGAACGCGGCCGCTCGCGAACGCGCCGGGAAGTACGGGTGTCCACCCGCCCCGCGGAACCGATTAGAGCACGTTCTGGCACGAATGTATATTTGTGTTTGTTTTTATTTTGTGGTGGAGAGAGTGCTCTACTTTACGGAAGCTGGAGGGCTGGCCATGCCTTGGATGAACCAACCATGTTAAGAGCGCAACATGATTGGAAGTTACCGAATGTGGGCTGGGCCTTTAGGGCTTTAAAACTGGGCCCCGGTGCCAGAAAAAGGGGTTCTGCGCTAAGGTGAGATGCAACGCATCTTCGGCAACGCCGAGTAGGGGCCTCCCCTAGTATTAGCCAGATCCACCTTTTTGGTTGTTTGTATTTTTGCCGTTGTGCCTGAACTTGTATATTCTGTGTATATTTGTATATAAATCTTCAGTTATTGCCTTTTTCATCCCTGTGTGTGAACTCATCTTGAGACCGTCTCTGACGGGCACCCCTGGTGCGAAGATCGAGCTTCAGTCTTCGAGTTGAAACCAACCCGTCTCTGGCGGGGCACCGCTGGTGCAATAAGGAAGACGAAAGAACCTGTGTGAAAATTTACTGGCGCAGTCGACAGGATCCTGCGGCCATCAGATGACGGCGCATGAAGAAGATTGAACGCAGGGAGAAAGGCGACGGTCAGGCAACAGCAGCGTTCGAGAACGGACCTGCAGGGAGAGACAGCGGCAAGGACCACGGCAGAAGTCCAGCGACGCGAGACTGCATCCGGTCAAGGAAGGCAGCGCGTCTAGAACTTGACGGTCACCGGCGGCGGACCAGCGGCGTGCGACAGCTCATCGCAGCGTCCGGGGAAAGTGGCGGTGGACTCCGACGCCAAGGAGCTGGCAATGCGGATCGACGCATCGAAACCGTGAGTTTCCTTGGTCGCATTGTTCACGTCCCTGTGTTCGAGCCGGTAGGGCAGTTGAGGGTTACAGACGGCGCTATGGAGGGTTATCCATGCCGGCCCTCACTCGATGTGAGGTACCAAGTGGAATTAGCAAAGGCGCGCTTAGCGTACTTTCAGGCTGAACTTGCGAAAGTGAATAGAGGAAAGGCGCCGCTGTGCGAGGAGAAACCTCAGGATGTTAAGTGCGTCTTGGATGAATTAGAAGCAAAGCGCCAGCAGCTAGCGCTGGAGCTCGCTGAGCTCAAGGCGTCTAGGAAAGCTAGTGAACTAACCAGGGAGAACTGCTCCGAGTCCCGAGAGGTGAGGCAGCCTGTGCTGGAAGACAAAGGATTATGCTTGTCATGCACAGGTCAGGGAAAAAGCAGTGAGGACGCTGAAAGCAATCAGCCGGTATGCGGGAACGCATCTTTCTTAGGAAACGCCGCGAAAGGTTCAGGAAGTGAAAACAGGATTCCTGAAGGACGCGGAAATACCACAGCTTTTCCGCCACCGCGGGCGACTAGCAAAGAACAGGAGCAGCCCAATTCTAGTGATCTAGGGCCAATCGTGACCAAGGTGTCCGAAAACAAACAGGACAGCGGTGGAATTCCTGTAGGCTCTATGACTACGATTGTGACCTCTGACGCGGAGCTAGTAACAGCCAGTGAAAATCTGGCATTGCCGCAACCGCACACTGTGTCGGGTATGGAGCATGAAGTGCCCCGTAGCGTTTCTGGTGGCAAGAGCCTTTCATCCGAGGCAGAGAGCGGAGGTGAGCCTGCTCGGCCGACCGGGCAAAGCGCCGCGCAGTTGTTGAACGCACCCGATGTGTGTCCGATCAGGTCATCTGAGGACAGGGAAATGCGTGGCGACTTGCCAGAAGGCAAGCTCGGGTCAATCGACTGCGAGGGAGCTCATGTAGCCTTGGAGTTAGACGATGCCAGGAAGCCGGCAAATGGCTATCAAGCAGGCAACGGCAACGTCAATGTTCGTCCGAGCAGGAACAGGGCAAATGGCTCACAGAGAGGCAAAGTAGAGAGAGGCAGGTGCATGGCTTTCACGCCGAAAGTCGGCGACGCCAGGAGCTATGCTCCTTACGCAGGACGCGGCTTGTACTGGCGCGCCGGAGAGAGCGTGCCCTCAAGGGCGTCGCGTGGTCAGGGATTTGGATCCATTGAGTACCACGACGTTTTTGATCCTGGAGGGCATCGGCTTTCGAGCTCTCGCCCCGCTGTGGCACCAGCCTAATGAGCCGAGTGGTGTTTAGGCGTTAATTGTGTTACTGACAACACGTGGTGGCTCGAATGTACACAGGGACGCTCGGTGCGACTAAGGAGGCTCACGTGGGCATTGGGCGAGTGCTGTGAACGCTCCAGTCGCGAGTGTCTGTGTCTGTGTGCTCATTCGCGAGCAGGACGACGGCGTGCATGCAGGCGAACTGGGTGCAACGCACCAACTTGGACGCTGTGTTACGGCGCACGGCAGGCATGCCACTGTGTGTATTTAAGTGTGCATTTTGCGTGATGTTGTGTTGGTGCCTGTGTGCATTTTGTTGTTTTTGGTTTTGTTCGTGCAACTGGTCGCAGCGCGACAGCTTGGACTTCGGTGAATGCGCTGGTTTTACAGGTGTGATACGCGCATTTGAATGTGTACGTTTTGTTTATGTTATGTGACCCGAAGGGTAGTTTCGTGTCAGACACCGATCCCTTTTGTTTGTAATTCTAAAAGTGGCATTTGAGCCCTTTGTAGAATCTTGGGAAGGGCGTGTAAGGTATCGGTAGCGTTCGCGGGGGTCATTGGAACGCGGCTGGGGGCACTCAAAGCGGAGCGTCTCCTTTCTTGGAACGTGGCCGCTCGCGAACGCGCCGGGAAGTACGGGTGTCCACCCGCCCCGCGGAACCGATTAGAGCACGTTCTGGCACGAATGTATATTTGTGTTTGTTTTTATTTTGTGGTGGAGAGAGTGCTCTACTTTACGGAAGCTGGAGGGCTGGCCATGCCTTGGATGAACCAACCATGTTAAGAGCGCAACATGATTGGAAGTTACCGAATGTGGGCTGGGCCTTTAGGGCTTTAAAACTGGGCCCCGGAGCCGGAAGCGGGGTTCTGCGCTAAGGTGAGATGCAACGCATCTTCGGCAACGCCGAGTAGGGGCCTCCCCTAGTATTAGCCAGATCCACCTTTTTGTTGTTTGGTTTGTTCTTTTTGCTGTTTAATTTGTCTCAAGTGCCTGAACTTGTATCTATTGTAAATTGCTGTACATAAACTGTACATAAGTTTTCCCTTTATCCCTGCGTCTCGAATCATCGAGAGACCGTCTCTGACGGGGCACCGCTGGTGCGAAGAGCTTCAGTCTTCCAGTTGAAACAAACCGTCTCTGGCGGTGCACCCCTGGTGCAAGGAGAGTGAAAGAACCTGTGAAACTTTACTAGGGCACTGGCTCTTTTAGATAAACTCAACCTACAGAAGCTATCAAAACAGGTGCTGGGATGTGATTTGAGCGTTCTGAGCATCTTATTTACAGCAAAGACGCATAATGGTCTGTGCCCATTCAGGGCTATTGTTACAGAAAGAGGACGCGGGCAGGCCCAAGTCAGCAAGTTCCTTAAAACACATTTGGGACAACTAAAGCCTGAGGATCCTTTCAAGATAGCTGGGTCTGACACCTTGGTTGCAGCATTGAATTCTGGTGTTCCAAGTGCCAACTGTGGGTTGTCCGTCGATGTGGAAGAGTTGTTTTACTCGATTCCGCACGATGAACTTTTCAGAAAAGTGCAGTAAGAGAACTGATTGACTTTGCCGGCGTGGTTGGTTTCCAGAATACCTGTGGTGTGTCGCCCGATTCTTTTATGGAGCTGCTCGGTTTTTATCTTGATTCTACTTTTGTTTCCTTTGGCTAGAAACTGTATGTGCAGAAAAAAGGAATTTGTATAGGTTCCAGTGTCGCGCCAGTGCTGTGTACCGCCCTGTGTCGTCTTCTTTCTCTGTCCCGTGTCCGCTGCGGTGTTTAGCTCCTTCATGTCTCACCAACTGGCCTACGCATCTACCCTCCTAAGTTCTGATTTAGTGCTTTGTTAATTCTGTCTTGTGACCATTCGTAACTCGTGCCCGATAGTCAGCAAGATGTGGTGTCATCTCAGCAGTACTGCACTTTTTTTTGGTTAAAACTGAATTTGAAAATTTTAATTTGGTATATGTTTATCTGGTTTTTCTTTTTTTTTTTTTCCCCCACGGTTTAGACCGAAAACTCCAAACCTTAATCACATCTTCACATCTCGCAATCGCATCTTGCAAGGTAGCATTTGAAGTACAAGCGGAAGGGAGAAAGCAAGGTGCCATGAGCCTAATTTTGTGCATGTATGTGAAAGCTCATTCATGCACCTGGACTTTGCTCACTTGTCGTGAGATGTGAGGTTTATGCATTGCAGGTTCTTCTTGTGCGTGTTCTTGGCTACATGTCTGGTCCTTCTGCTGGCAGCTGCACAGCAGTTCCTGGGAACTCTCAGTGTAAGTGCCTGTTTATTTGTTCACTGGCACCATTTCGATCTCTGTTAATAAAGTTTTTGCTCCTCTGTTGCAGATCAAGCGTTATGTCTTACACTGCAGGGCTAATGTCATTTCAAGTTCTAGTTGTTTGTTTGCATGAACTGCAATATTAAGGCGGAAGCCTTTAATGCCTCATCGTTGTAAGCAGGAGCTGTCGACAAGAAATGTCACGCTTTTCAGTTGGTCGAAACGGTCGTAACGTCACAGTGCGCGAATTTCAAACGGGGCCAATTGTACTTTGGCTACTAACCATGCAACCAATTAAAGGGATCGTATAGTGATGCTCCAAGTAAGTTTGAGTTTAGTTAATTGCTTACTTAACCAATTAGTCCAATTAACCTTTCTAGTCAGACCAGATAAATAAATAAAACCGAGTAAGAAATTGGCCGAGCTTGGGAATCGAACCCCGGTCTCCGGAGTGCGAGTCGAGCACGCTACCACTCCGCTATGCCAGCTCGATGGTTTGGAATGAACAAAGGTGCGTCTAGCGAATACGGTGTCTTCGTTCACTAACATCTTCCTCCCTTCCCGTTACGGTGAGGTGCAGGTGTGCACCGAGATATGCGAAACAGATACATTTCCTTTCCTCAAAAACCAATTTACCGACGAGCAAGGCGTATTTGTCCGCGTTTCAGATTGGTCCAGATTGTCGTGATGTCACCACGCGTGAAGTTTGACGGGTGTCCACCGAAATATGTGAGACAGTTACTGCGCAACTTTCTTTCGTCAAATACAATTTTCGACTAGTGTCTACTGAGATATGCGAGGCAGTTAATGAGTAATTTCTTTTCCTCCAATACAATTTTCATTTCCTTCATTACGGCCCCTTTTCTTTCACTCCACTTCCTCCCTTCCTGTACAGTGCGGCTCAGGTGTCCACCGAGACGACAGAGAATTACTGCGCCATTTACTTTCCTTAAAAAGCGTTGCGTTCAAAGGGCAAGGCATCGCGCTGAACGGGTGGTGGCGTTCAATGAACTCCGTGGCAGCGCTACAACACGCTGTCGCGTTCCACTCCTAAAGGCGAAGCTTAAGCATCATTAATTGGCAGTTAATTAATGCACCAACAAAATGTGAAGTGAACTATCGCGTAGCAGAATGCAGCACTCAGGCTTTCGCCTTTCAGCACTTTAGCCGCTAAAGTTCCTCGTAATCTTTCATTAATTCTGAGATCGTGTGATGAGCCTCAATGCAGTAGCAATGCCCTTACAGTATGCAGTAAAAGCTTGTTAATTCGAACTGCAAGGGACCAGGGAAAATGTTTGAATTATCTGAAAGTTTAATATAGAATGACCTGTTAAGAACTGCTGGCATCATGGTAAATTTATTTGGTGAAATACTTGACAATGGGGACCTGATTTTGTGATGAGAAAAGTGTGGCAGTGACTACTTTTGATGTTGCCACTAGCAGGGGCGTAACTATCATGGGGCTTCAGCCCCCCCCCCCCCCCCCCCCCTCCCCCATTGCGCAAGTGATTGCGCAAGATGCTTATTTGCCTTCTTTGACGCATTATATAGGGTGACTTTTGCTTAGATACGTAGATTTATTGGAGACATACCTGTATTTAAATATCTTGTTGTGAGGTTTTGTGTATATATACAGGTGACTTTGTTTCCAGTGACACTTTTTTGTTCTTTATCAACTTGTATCTTCGATTTATAATACGTACTCCATGTTAGCTTCGCACCTCTAATGTATTTTTGCAGAACTCCTCGTTTATACATGTGCTCGCTGTTGCGACTAAAATTTCGGTGCAATTTCTCGCAATACATGACCGGTGACAGCTGCTGCTGTGCACTGCACTGGAACTAGCACACTTGAGATTTTTCCCTGGCCGTTGCATATGTACAAAAATGTAAAGGTTCTTAAACGACAAAGATTCCATAAAATATTTGTCCTCTACTTGCTCATTTCCTGGCCTTTATGTTTTTCATATCAGCGGCTTGCACTGCTTTGCTGGTTTCGTATTGATACGAGTATAGTTCTAGACTTTCTGTGATATTTATTAAATACGCAAAAACATGGAAGCATTGCTATCAGTTATGTCTGCCACGATTTTTAAGACATACGAATACATTCTTTTATTTAAAAAAAAAATGCATATTTCACTGGTCTAGACAGTGCGTAGCGTTATCTAATACACAATGGCATTGTCAGTGGCAATGCAGTTATTATTCTTGCAGTTGATCCCTCCACAAATTCTATGAGGAGGCCACGCTGCAACATGAGCCCCCCCCTCCCCCCAAGACAAAATTTCTGGCCACGCCACTGGCCACTACTGCATTTTTCATCGGGAGCGTCGAAGCAGAACTGTTAAGATGAGTGTCTCCGCAACTTGGAGCTCAGGTTTTGAGTTGGGCTATTTCGATGATCTGTTCCCATGCCAGTCATACCGGAAGCCCGTTCAAATTAACCGGTGCGAGCCCCTTGGCGGCCAAATAGCAAGCGTCCGACAACATAGACTTACATGGGCATTGGCGGGGACTGAGCTGGCAGTTCAATTATTAGGATATCTGAATTAACGGGGGTCGAATTAAAGAGTTTTTACAGGCATATTAATCATTGAGGTTTTACTGTCTACTGTAGGGGCTTGCTATAGGGTCAGTTGGAATCAAACGCTAGCCACCAGGTCACATCCTTTCAGTGGTTGTTTCATTTGTGGCCACTATAAACCAAGGCACATCGTGAGCACATAGGACATTGCGTATATGGCAGCACTGTTTCATTGCATAGAGACCTCTAATGCAGCAAATGCTTGAGCAGCCTGAACACATTTTCCTTGGGATTCACCTGTCTGCCATGACTGACAGTGCGTTCTTTCACATAAGTTCATTTGCAAGAGCCAGTTTATGTGGCTATGACAGAAGGACTTGCAGGTTAATTATACCAGTGATCTCTATAATATGTGCTGTTGAAGACATTTTAGCCAACTCCGCTTATACTAGGCATACTGCAAATATACTAGGCATACTGCTGACAATTGTGCAAAGCCTTTGACATTTCTGTTATTTCAACTTTCTGACTCTTGCAAATTAGCTTGCATGCAGCTGCGAACCCTGTTGGTAGCACTAAGCTAGAATATGCACTCTTTTCTCTGCTGTTTGATTTTATTTGCAGAGGAAGAAGCCAGCCAGTAAGCAAAAGGTGGAAATGGGTACTACAAATGCGAGTGATGTGGACTGTGATTGGCTCCCCAAGGAAACTCGTGACCTGAGTGAGTGGAGGTTTTTTGTGCAGTTGTGTAGCCCTAAAATGGTTCACCCACTGCAGTAATATGAGGTTTTGCATGGTGGCACTGCTTTCACACCAAGTTTCGCTCTTGTTTCGTTATTGTAAAGGCAACATGCAGCGTGCCGCAGTTCAACTTTCTGTGTTGCGAATGCTGTCTCGCTAAGCTGAATGTTGTGTGCATATAGCGTCGCATCAGGTGGCTGTAGCTACTTCTTCGACAATGGCCTTAGTTTTGTTGTTTTTGTGCTACAGCTATTGGAACTGCTGTAGTTTACCCAACATGTAAGCGACAAGAAATACAGCATTGATTTGAGTGCTATGCCAGTTCCACCGAGAGGTCAACCCTGCAACTTGCAGCTGAATTTTGGCAAAATGTATTGAAGTTATTCCCACCTTCTTTGTGAGATTACCGTTCCTCCATGCTAAGCCCACAATCGCCACTCTCTAGCATCAACAAATGATGTGCATGCAAAGAAAGAAATTTTGTTCTCTCAGGCATTGGATGCAGTTCTCTTAAGGGGGGACGAAGGTCTTAAAACTGACCTTCTTGTTTATGGCTTGAATCTCATGAAATTTTGCACATAGATGCGGTTTTCTCTTCTGATTCCAAAAATGTAGTCATAATTGAGCTGGTGGTCTTTGATCAAAAGTTATCTTAAATTCTAGAGTGTAATTAGGTAATTTCTTGTGCAGCTTTAAAGAACTTTCTCACTGCATTTTGTTGATCTTAATTCGTCAATTGATAGCCAGTGAATTCCCATACCCGATGACATTCTTCCTTTTTTTTTAGGCCACATGTTAAGCTAATTGTAAATTGCTATTTATGAGTTGCAGCGTCAAATACTGCGACCTTTTACTCTCGACATAGTATATCACAATGACATCCCTTTAAAGATAAACGAAGAATGCCACCGGGTATGGGAACTCTCTGGTTATCAATTGATGTAAATAAACGGAACAAAAAGCAATGAGAAAGTTCATAAAAGCTGCTTAAGAAATTACCTAATTACATTCTAGACTTTGTAAGATTTAAGACCACCAGCTCAATTAAGATTACATATTTGGAATCAGAAGAGAAAAATGCATCTGTGTGCAAAATTTCATGAGGCTATATCCAGAAATAAAAAGTTAGTTAAGACCCTCGTCCCTCCTTAACCACAGAGCAAAGTGGAACTTATAATTCGGCACACAAAAATTGGCTCACACTAGCTGTTGTTCAAGCCGTATTTAGCTACCACTTTGAGGCGGTATCCTCGACTGTCACACAGTTACTGTCACACAGCAGGTCTTGCATAAATTTTTGATGCAATCAGTTGTGAAAATGTTGAAAAATCTGAGTTTTTAAACACTTATATGGTAGACACTCTTGATGTTAAAGCCGTTGGGGTTCCTTTGGGACTGCACTGCTGCCACACCGTACAGAGTGCCTGGGTGTTATCAGATGATGGTGTATTGAGGGCAGCTCATAATTCGTTGCATGTGCTTTCTCTCTCTTTTCACCATCCTCATCCCTCCCGCCCCCTTTATTTTTTCTTTTTAAAATCCTGGCTCTCAGGGTTTCGCATCTACTAAGATACAGTACAGCTTGGGTTTTGAGTAATGAAGTAAAATGAGTAACTTGTTACATTGCTTGCATGCATGCAGACCGGTCACCAAAGAGGTCACCACGTCAGTCACCAAGGCCACGACGACTCAAGAGGGGCACTGGATCAGGAGAGGAGTAGTGAGCCATCGAAGTTATGACTGTTGCCCGTGACACTTATGCTGAGCACCACATCGCATCACAGTCGCCTGTCATATCGTTGCATCTACTGCCACAGGCATCCTCTTTGAGTGCTGAAATTACGTCCAGTCATCGCTGTGGGAGTGGTTCTTCATAATTTTGTTGTATTAAATTTTGGTCCTGACATTGGCTGGACAGCAGCCTGGTTGGAGACAGGAGCTGCGGTGGGCTGTGATAGGCCACTATAATAAAGAACTTTGTTTTTACTTTTTTTGTGTAATCGCCTGTACTTGTCCTTTTTAGCATCAAGGTGCACCTGCATTGCATGTGTAGGATAGGGCTACTTATTCCATATCACTAGAATTTTGTGGGCCTTCATTTGTCATCCAGGTAGTTTTTCATAACATCCACTAATTTCAGTTACATTAAGTGTATTAAGTGCCCTTCATAGAAATGCATCATTACAGTGCTTAAGTAGAATCTTGATGATACGATTTTAGCGGGGGCCCTGGAGAAGATTCCTATCATCCTGAATTGGGTGATCAAAAGCAAGCCAAGTTGAACATGAGAATGAAACACAGTTTATTTGGCTCAATTATTCTCTGTCTAAAAAGGTGGTAATATTTGTTTGCACCTTCTTGGCTTTGATTTCCCTGATAAGCCCAGCCTGGAAAGCATAAAACCGTGCCACAGTTTCCTCTCTCGCACTGCCGGCTCTTGCGGTATGGCGCAGAACATCGAGGGTGTTGAGAGTTTCTGCCCCCAATGACAATGGGTCACGCTCTTCTTCATTGCTGTCCAGTGACGACAGTTCATTTGTTCCATCAATCATCTTCAATGTTCCTCAGCCCGCTGGTTGCAATGTTGTCCGAGGTGACGAAGTCGTGAGAAGCTTGAGTGTACAGCATCCCCCAGCTTTCAGTAGCCAAATCCTCGTCGGACTCTTTGTCAATCAGCAGTGCGACCGGTGCCGTTGTAAATCCACATTTGCTGTGGTAGTTTGCGATTGTATTTGTGCTCACAGTGTCCCAAGACATGGCCAGAAAATGACCATCAAAGAGACTAGTCTGTAGATTGTTGTCTCTGCGATTGATCTTTGCGGAACCAATCTCTCGGAGGCCAACCTGGCGGCCCCACGCGCGTTCCAGCTCGTGTGTGCGGGTGGCAGTTGTGCATTCGTATCATCTGTGCCAGCCTGAAAAACTTTCCGTACTATCCCGAATCGTATTGTATTCTGTACATACTAGACCATCCGAGACACTTTCTAAATTCAGATCAATCGTAATCGTATCATCTAGATTTTAATTATTTTGAACGTGTCTAGCTTTTATGCGACAATAAAGAAAATAATGCAAGCTTTGTGGATGCAAGGTAATTGATATGCACCTGGTGAAGTAGTGGTTTCTTTTGTAAGGTGCTGTACATCGTGTGTTGGTGCACCAGTGTACTATTTTTAATTTTACTGAGGACTAAAAAAAGGTTTTGCTTAGAGGCTTGTTTCACATGATGGTTTGTAACGTACTAGTTACAGACAACTTCACCTCATTCTGTGTGAACTGGTGTAAATACACAAATGTTTTGAGCACTTTTGCTAAGCTGTGGAACAAAGGATGATATGGAAAGGAGGTACAGTTCTTGAGAAGTTTAGCAGGCTCTCCAGAACAGACTGGGGCTTGTCACACTGCCCCCTTCTTTCATACTCTTCCTAACCCTTCCCTGATGGAGCATTACCTTTCGAAACAGACCTTTGAGGGTTACTGGAGCCTTGGTATTTGAAACAATGTGCACCATATGTGCATCAAAAGACTTCAGTGCTGGTAGGTTGTGAATGGCTGGCTAGAATCAATTGCCATACAATCTCGTGTGAAAGCTGCACTCAAGTATGGGCCGCACTCTGTGCTCTGGACCAGATAATTGGGAAAAGTATAGTTATATGTTTTTTTTATTTGTCTATGGGACACACCTTCAAAAGTTCACACCTGGATTTTTTAAAAATTGTGGCCATTAAAAGAGAGTATATGGTAGCTGAACTATAGGTTCAGTAATTTTTCTCTGTATACAGATGAGATGATTCTATGAATTGCACCCGTTGCTTTTGAGGCACGCATATTGGCAGTCACGTCGGCATTATACCAAGAAAAAACTACGACATTCAAATATCCTGCGACCACATGACCATATAGAAAGTGCGGCCGGAGGCTGCAGTTCACTGCCGACGATCGTACGAGACCAACGTTCGTGTACAGGAATCTGCCTTCGGCTCTACGCGGCGGCACGACCATGCTCGTCGTAGAATGCTTTGATCAGGAAGCATGTTGAACGTTAACGTTGATTTGCTGTGAAACAACACACTCACCTGTGCCAGCAAATGTTCATACTGCACACAATTCATTTGCATGATCTTTTTTGATACAGGCACAAAAGTGGCTGCTAGTTAAAAGCTAAGTGATCGACTTGAAAAGGCACCGAGGACCACTCCACACTAATTTTGGTCACAATAAAAATTCTGTACCTCTTTCTAGCCGTATTGATAATATGTAATAGCAAAAGACTTTTATTGCCGCAAAAATTGTATTTATAAAGGTTTTCCTGCCACTCGATTCAAGGTTGTGACGTCTGCACTGAAAAAGTCCCTTCTGATCACCATTTCCAAGTGAATGGAAGTATCTCTATAGCCTCCGAGATCCGCACATTCATGAGAACAAGGGTCTGCATTTAAAGAAACAAAAGGTGACTGCAGCAGGCATCGTGTAGGAGCCAGAATGCCTCACATCTGCAATGATGACAGCAGCCCCCATTGCAATATTGCACCCATTGCTTTTGAGGCACGCATATTGGCAGTCACGTAGGCATTATACCAAGAAAAACTATGACATTCAAATATTCTATGTCCTGCGACCAGATGACCATATAGAAAGTGCGGCCGGAGGCTGCAGTTCACTGCCGACGATCGTACGAGACCAACGTTCGTGTACAGGAATCTGCCTTCGGCTCTACGCGGCGGCACGACCATGCTCTTCGTAGAATGCTTTGATCAGGAAGCATGTTGAACGTTAACGTTGATTGGCGTGATGCATACCGATCTCAGCTTAAGATTCTGATGCAATCACCACTTCGCGAGGCATCGACTTCGCGTTCGGGAACATATGCCATGCACAGTGCATGAAGTAAGGCACGTCCATATGCTACTACGATCGCAAGGCGATGCTACTGTCGACCAACTGCAGGGATCTGCCGTCGCCGGAGCCCATGTTGGCCCATGGACGACGACGGCGACGAACAAGATGCAACGTGCTTCAGGTACCCATCGGACGACGACTACGCCATATCCCGGCTATGAGGTGGAGTTTCGCGCCTTCGAATCCGATGAAGAAATGTGGCAACATCATGGTGCTGCTCGGAAAAGTACTCTAATCGCTCGGTAACGTTGTGTCATCGAGAACACTACTCTAATGAGTCAAAAGAAAACATTCGACAGAAGAACTGCGCAAATAAAACTCGGCTGAGAGATAGCAAGATGGCCGGCTCGTCGTCTTGCGTTGTCGCGACGCCATCAGCAGCAACATTACACTCGAAAACACAGAAGCACTAAACTCCAAAACATTTCTTCGTAGCGACAGGTAATGTACTTAGACGCATTGCGTATACAGTGCCCCCGTAAGTATACACTCGCATCCCCATATTCCCGAGGACTGCAGTTCACACTCACAGGTGTTCAGCTACGCGGCGCCTGAAATTAGTTCGCCGAATCGTGCACCGATCTTCTTCGATTACGAGCAGCCTCAAAAAGAGCTTTTTTCGTTTCGATTGTAGGTAAAAGGTAATACGTGCTACGGTTACAAGCAGTACCGTAAAAACGGCGGTCTTCATTTGACACTCCAAGCCTTACAAAAACAACCCACGGTGTAATTGTGAATGATTCTTTTTTTGGATTGAGTATAAGGGCTCGTATGCCCACCACGTCACTTTTTGTATTGAATATAAGGGCACTTATGCCCACCATTTCACAAAAATTCTCACATAAGTACTCGTATGCCCACCATTTCTGCCTTATTAAGCAGCCTCAGGTCACTCACTGCAGCTAACCTCGAACCGCAAACTGCAACCTGTCAGCACCTCACCCACCACGACCACACTGAAGTAGCCAGTGTGGTTGAAATACGATTTCGTTTTTTATTTTGCATTGCATTCAATGAATCGCCAAAATTGATAATATGGATTTCGCGCCTTATGACACGTCGGATGTTTATTTCACTTTGATAGCAGAGGCAATTTCAGCGGACAGCGGCGTTCACACTGTCCACAGATTAACCGTTACCTGTAGCCCATGGAGGAAAGAAGGAAAAGGAAAGAAGGAAGGTTTCCTTCCTCCATGCTGTAGCCAAAACGTTGCTGTAGCCACACACCATGGTCGCCAGTGTCCGCCGCTGCCGCCGCCGTCAGAACAAAAATGCGTTCGAATGGCCAAAGCAAGCCAAGACAAGTCAGTGTAGTCAGGAAACATGTTTCGGTTTGGAGGAACGCGGTTTCGCCGCGACGCATGCTCTGCGTTGCGGATTTCTTGCCTAGTAGTGGAACGCAAAGGGCTGTTGCAACGAGGAGTACCGTCAACCTACCACGGCGTGTGCCCTGTTAGGTGCTTTTCACTACAGTCATGGGCGCAGACTTTGTCACAGTCGACGCCCGTAGCGTATGCTCAAGACTTGCTGGACGCAGCGCACTCGGCGAGCGGGTTGTCGTGGGGCCCGACCATCGTTGTCACGTCTCTGGCCCTCCGGGTGGCTGTCACGCTGCCGCTTGCCGTATACCAGCATCATGTGCTGGCCAGGTTCGCCAATCTGGACCGCGAAATGGCCGGCATTGCACAAGAGTTGAAGCGCGAGACAACGCAAGCTGTGCGCATGTTCAATCTCAACGAAAAGCAAGCGCGGTACCTTTACAGGAAAAACGTGCGTTTATCGGGCTGTTTCGAATGTGCACGTTCTGTGTTCGAACGCAGTGTTCAGTTGTCATAATGGCTTTAATTGTAGCATTATGCACGGTTTGTTGGTGCTGCAGCTAGGGCGTGGGTGGTGTGACGATTTCGTGAAAATTTGTTTCCGAAAACAAATTTTCACTAAATCGTTACGCCACGCGTACGTATGCCTGTAAAACGTCGCGGTCATATAAATTTTCTATCATTTGCGTTGTCACAGTGTTAAAAAAGAATCCAGTCATCTTTTTCGTTCTCCAATGAGTGCTTTTGATGCTTAATTAGCTCATCATCGATTTTCTTCAAATGCAGCCTTATGCATCAAGCTAGCTTACAGAACACTGTAAACGACTTAATTTTCGCGAGAACCTGATTTTCATGTTGTTCGCAACATGAGTTGCCTGCAACTCGCGTAAAAGTGGTCCCGCGCAAAATGCCTGCTTTAATTAGCACAAAAAATGTCTCTAGGATTAGCACTTCGTATCTGCAAGAAGAAATGGAAAATGCGGTGATAAGTCCCCGTGGGCAGGCTCTCTCCCTAAAGAAAACATGTCATTGTTTCTTGAAATGTTCTCTCCGCTCCTCAGGTTAACTTATTCAGTGGGTGCAGAAAGAGAAGCGTAGTCTTCTTATATCCCATCACCGAAATTTTTCTTTGTTTGTTTTCTCAATTTATTTCCTTCTTCAAGTCTAGCCCTTCTCTGTGTCAATTATCTGGGAACCAGCGGTGAGAACACGCTCTGTCATAGCTTTTGATGGCTTTTGTGAGGCATACGTTCTGTATTCACTGAGAAAAAAAATAATGTCAAGGCACTAGCTGAGGCTGTAGAATTGTTCAGGCATTTTAGTGCAAACTGCCTGGGTGCTCTACACAAGGGTGACACCAACTGTACATACTGAGGTCCTAATCTGAGTGGTTCTGGCAGTTTATTATTTGGCTCCATCAGTCTCATTTGAAAGAAGCTGCAGTGTAGCTACTCCTACCATAGTTGTGAGCCTTCTGAGCTCTGTATCTTTCTTCCGTGTACTTTTTTCTCATGTTCTCTCTTCAGTTGATAGCTGGCAGTAACGTAGGGGCAATCATTCAGTGCTCCCGGTCATGCTTTCTGAGCTGTGCTTACTAATCACTGACAGTGGTTATTAAGCTAGGCGTTTATTTCTATTTGTCCCTTACAATTTCTTGAGGGTTTCTGTTCCCTTTTCTCCCACCTTACTAACATTTATGGCTTTTCTTTGCTGTTAGCATGTTGGAAGGCTTCCTGGAGTGAGGAGCTTTGTAGTTTTTCCTCCAACGCTGCCCTTTCCTATTAGAGATTAGGGGCTTGCAGCTGTGATCATGCGACCAATGTGCCAATCAGCTTTCCACATTTGCGACCACCCTTAGCTAACTCCAAAATGCAAAATTTTTGGGTGTAAACCACATCTCTAATGCCATAACCATCTGGCATTAGCTGGAACTTATAAGTGAACACAAACTTTATGTGTCAAGCATTCATGAACAACTTTGGCTTTCAGTCTTGATGAACCAGGAATTTTGCATCCTTCCTGAGGAGTATGCTCAAAAAAGCACATTTGGCTCATGCAGTTCAAGCGACAGCTACAGCGGCTGGTGGTGCGGGACAACTGCCACCCAATGAAGGCAGCCTTGGTGGTGCTGTTCCAGCTGCCCCTTTGGGTCAGCCTCTCGGTCGCCCTCAGGAACATGGCCTTCATGATGCCATACCAGGATTTAGGCAAGTACGCTGTGCCATAAGTTTGCACCTAGCTTTTACCAATCTTTCAGCGGCATGTGGGGTTTTCCAAACCCAAGTTTTCTGGGTCCGATTAGACTACTTGATTGGTTGCAGCATGTACTATTTTCTCTCGCCACAGCTGTCTCAAAATCGTCGGATCACACCATGATAAGCATCTTTTGAAGCAAATGATGCTTAACTCTGGTGGTGCAGGGACACAACTTGTCAACCGCACACTTTTGTTCGATAGACAGATGGACAGACTCTTACAAAAAAAGTCTATTGAAACTTTTTTCCCTGCATAATGAACCCTCACCCCGAATTGATGTCTACTTTTCTTTAAAAAGAGTGGGCTCATTATGTGAGCAAATAGGGTATGCATATCTGTAGCCAGCACTTTGAGTATAAATAAAATAGTACTCAAAACATTACGCCAAATAGTGTTGTTTTTTTTTTGTTTTCTTTCAGCATAGTTTGCAACCTGGTCTCAAAACAAACTACACTACCATGCTGTGTGTCTTCACTGGAAAGGAACAGAAATCTCTCGGACTCTTTTCTGTGCCCTGCATTTCATGTGAACCATGATAGTTTTTTTTGGTCAGCACCAGATCCAGATAGTTTCGACCAGCACAAGCTCTCATTTCCTGTGTGATGTCACATTTTGCCTGCGACAGCATTGTTAATTCCATGGGACCGAAAATCTCTTCACACAAGAAGCAGTCCATCTGCTTTTGCCTCCACTGCATGTCTGCAAGCAGCCTGTCAGATTCTTGTTGCCGTTTTTTTGACAGACGGATACAGAGACATCACGACTTTTTTCAGCTTAGGTTGTTGCCACTCAGTGTTGATTTTTATGTGGATGGAAAAATCCCATCCGCTTACCAGCCAGTGCTGAAAACCAAATTAAGTGACATTCTACTCTGTTGTCATGATAGAAACTTGCTTGATGTCATCCCCATATGCTGATGAAACAAATTATGTATATCATTTCAGTTAACCAAGCCAGTTTCACCAATTTGCCGCAAGTTCAAGTGAAGTCACGTTTCATCAAAGTCTTCTGAGCTCACTCAGACAGCGCACTGCAGGCCTGGGAATGCTGGTGTTCTAAGCTTTGACTGACTGGCTTTAAATCTATGCAGCACGGACAGTGACATGACCTTGACCACTGTGACTATTTTTGTTTCATCAAACCTTTGCTCCAAACAAAGCCGAAATGAAGATGTTTTCTTTAAGCGTAATTGAGTGTGCGAAGATCGCACTGCATACATGCCTTTGGCTCAAGTAGCATGGCATTCCTCTGAGCTTAAACTGAGTATGCTAAACCCACACAACTGACTGATCGCAAGCGCAGATAGCCCAGCATTCTCCACTCTTGCTGCTGTCGTGTTGAGGTTCTTTAAGCTGGCCACTATGTTATACATGGAACTCGGGAAGTGAAATGAACCTGTTAGATGTGCTGTGGTCAGTCAACAAGTACAGCATCATTCAAATATGGCAAGCCACTGCAGACCCCACTTTCCCACTTCCCCTCCTGTGGTACTAGTATTTATTGGTAGCCTGCCCTTTCCGCTGCTGCTCTGGCATAGAGTAGCCATGCTTTCTTTTTATATGGGTGACAATCTTGACACTTTTAAAGCTGCAAATTATACCTAATAGTAAAACCCTTCTATAGTAAAGTCACTCGGACCAGCGAAAATCTTTACTATATTAGGGTCTTTGCTATACAGTTTTTGGTGATTTGGCATGGCTCTTAGGATGCTCTCTGGCTACTAACTAAAGTACAAAGTGTTGGCTTATAAAAGAAAGTCAGAAATACCTTCCTTCCTGCTCTTATCGACCCTCTATGTGATAATTTTTTATTTTCAGTTCTCACATTTTATCTATAACGCTTTCGATTATGTCTGTGCTGTATGGAAGTACGAATATAACAGCAGCTTGATTCCATGTTGAAACCAAAGCTTTGCGTGAACACAGCGTCGTCTTCCGCTGCCTCAGCATCATTTAAGAGGTGGTAAAGAAACGTGTGTGGCAGTCGAGAGCGGCAGAACTGCCGACGCAGTGCCGCCGCTACCGTGCTGCGAACGTTCGCCCATTTCTTCCCTTCTCTACTCATAACTGCACTTTTATCAGCTTTCCTTTCTCAGTGAACCGCAATGCTTTCTTTCTACACTCAAAGCCGGCTTTACTTTTTTTTTTTTTCCCCCCATGAGCACCACGCGCTTTGCCTCACGGCCCCAAAGTTGGCTTCTCCTTGCGCTCTTTAGCTTGGTGATGAAACCATCTCAGAAAGCGCCGTTCTATCGTCTTCGATATCCATTTTCCTCCGAACGTTGGCCTCACAATCTTTGACTTCACGCGTGCCGTGATGTCATCATTCTGCGGGAACTATGTTGCCGTGGCCAGACGCCCTTTATTGCAGCTGTTTCTTGTAAAAAAAATCTTGACTATAAATAAAAAAAAAAGTAAAGTCATCCATTGGAGGTGAAATTGGACCACAATTTCATTTTACTATATCTGAGTTTCTACTATGGCGGGGTTCTGCTGTAGCACTGTGTCCAGTTGTGTCCACTTACAGTACTGCTTTTTCTTCTTTTTGTTGCTGTTTTGTAGCTGGAGACAAATCAGTGAAGTGTAATTATGTTTATGTTGGAACTCACTGGGCCACTTTCATTACAGAAAGCCTGCTAACAATGCTTCTCTTGTAAGCGAGCCTTTGTGTCTACACTTAATTCTAGACAAGCCTTGTATCTACAAATTGCTTTGTACCAAGTGACTGCTCTGTATAAAGAATCTGTTGTGAAGCTTCAAAGTAAGCAGTAATAGTTAGGAACAATAACTTTTCCAAAAATGGTGGTGGCATCTGTTAAGCATTTATCTGAAGTGTTAACATGGCAGAGAATCATTTGGCTGTTTATTGCAAGGACAGTTCATCCAGCTGCCAGCAATGACCTCAAGATGAAACTGAAGTGAAGGGCATTGCCATTTGCTGTCACAGTGCTTCCTTTATTTTCAGTACCAATCGCTTTGCTTGCTTTGCAATGGGGCCCATTTGGATGCCTCCCCTCCTGTACTTGTGGCAATGGGACACACTTATGAGGAATGGCGGCTTACATCATAGACCGAGCGCCTGGCATGGCTGACGAATAATCCTCTTTAAACCGCTACTTAATGAAGAAAGAATAGACGCTGCTTGTTATGGACTGTTCTCTGCTCTTTTACTGTCACTGTGTGTGCGGAGCAAAGGCTAGCGAATAGGAGAACGTAACGAAAGGCAGTGGGAGAAGGCTTGATCTGCCAAAACCAGCTCATCTGGCGGGCATTCAAAATAACGAGGAACAGGCTATGGATGAGTCATTTGCATTAGCAGTGGACAAGAACAGCCAATTGAAAGAAAATTTCACTTAATCCTTGTCAGAGGTCTCTCCGTGCACCACGCATGAGGGACCAAAGTTATTTTGGGAGACTGGAGTGTGCAGAGGGACAATTTTTTCACACACTGTGTAATGCAGGGCCATTTCCACCCTTGGTTTATTTTTCTGACATGTTGCCTTTTTCAGCTGCGCAAGCTACGTATCTTGAGTTGAGCGTGGGTGGTATGCTTTGGTTCACCAACTTGACACAGCCTGACCCACTGCACATCATTCCCGTTCTTGTGGGTGTTGCCAACCTAATGAACATAGAGGTGAGTCCTGTGGGATACCCAACGCCATTTTAATGCACTGATTCCTTGCGTACTAGCTCGCCATTCTTTCTCGCATAGCTCTGTATGGGATTCTTTGTGGCAGTCAGTGTCGTTTCATCGCAGCATGTCTTCACCAAAAAACTACAGAGAATGTTTACTGCATTTCTAATTGGAGCGAAAGCACGGATTTATGCTACATAGAAGACTACGGTGAGCAGGCCAGGATGGAGCAGATGGAAGTTGATGAAGACGACGCTCTGCAATGCGCAGCGCGAGTGTGCAGTTCAACACGAAGCGTGTTGGCTGCGGCGGTAGCCTAGTGATCTCGCTGAGCGGCCCTTGAACGAGATCTGTTCGCACTGTCACGGGCTTGACTCCAAGTCATGGATATTGATTAATTTTTTTTTCTCTTTTTTTTTTTGGTTTCATCTCGAACTCGCATCTCACGCAAACTAGGTTCGTTCCTGATTTCGAAACATTAGTCGCTACTGGACGGAGCAGATGGAAGTTGATGAAAACGACGCTCTCCAATGCACAGCGCTAGAGTGTGGTGCAGTTTAACACGAGGCGTGTTGGCTGCGGCGATAGCCTAGTGGTCTCGCTGAGCGGCCCTTGAACGAGATCTGTTCGCACTGTCACGGGTTCGTCTCCAAGTCATGGATATTGATTCAATTTCTTTTTCTCTTTTTCATGGTTTGACCTTTAACTCACTTGAAGGTCAAAACTAGGCACCCGGCGATCGAAGCACAAGGTCCCGTAGTTTTCACTTTAAAACTTGAAAAACTTGCATGCTTATTTTGCTGGCTAATGAAAATATTATTGATGGCGTCCAGATAGTGGCGCTTTCAGGAATGTTACGCTGAGTGGTCTTGATCTGCATGGGCCTGGCCCTTGTGCATTTTAGAGTGGGCACTGACATGGAATGTACATCCTGGTATAAGCAGGATCGATAGCTACCTGTACGATTTGCTGAGCTGCTGTGCTTAAGCTGAACAAAATATCCAATGTTGTGAATTCCTGATGCTCTGATTTGCCAAATAACGATGGCGATAACACTTTTGTGAGCCTAGTTTTTCAGTCTGGTTGCATTAGCTTGCACGGTGAAGCAGTTAATTATTTTCCTTTGTCCCTTCATGCTTCGCCATTACAGGGCTAATGATGAATTATCAGCAAAGGGTACTGCGCGCGCACAAATAAAAACAAGAAGGGTACACAACAAGTACCCTTCTCATCCTTGTTTGTGTGTGCACAGTACGACCGACTAGCTGAACAGCACACTCTCAAGTCTTAAGCTGATGATGAAGTTCTCCAGCATGTCATATTGGGTATGGGGCTTTTATGTAAGCATGCTAATGTGGAGGAATGCGAAAACGTATCATTTGAGGAAAGGAAAGGTTTTTGAGCAAAAGAAAGGGCGCAGTAGCTCTCGTATCACGACACCTCAGTAGACACCTCAACCGCGCCTTAAATCATGCAACTCAATGTGCATATGTCATCGGTTCGAGCCTCTGTCGTTAGCTAGCCTCCAGCTTGACTAAAACATGTAAGCTGTATGCAAAGCGAAATGCTATGACACCACCCGGAATGCTGCACGACGAGCGGTTGCTCAAAATTTTGGTGCTAATGTAATTGAGAACACTGCCACCACATTGAGGTCAGCCAGTGATGCCATCGCTGGGATTTCATTTGCACCTTCGTGGATTAGGGGGGGGTGGGGATTGGGGTATGCTCTTAAAACCGGCATGTAGCTTGCTTGTCACATGGCCTGAACTCTTTGCAATCAGAAGAGCAAGTTGCTGGGCTAGTTGGTGCTGTTGCATCGTGGTGGAGCAGCGCAAAGGACGGGACACAAGAAACAAGGAAAGACGTACACAGGTGCTGCAATCTTTGCAATCATCTGTCATGTGACTTGGTATGGCGTTGACTCGTGACGTCACATGATGCTGCTTTCTGCGGACACATTTTGCGGACAAATGACCTAGAACTGAACCATATAATGCTTTTGCATTAATAAAGTTATTCGATACGTAAAATATGTCTCGGTATGTAAAAATATGTCAGTGCGGTCTCTGCAAGTGGATTCTATGGCACGGTGAACATTGTATACTTTATAGAGTGCATAAAAAACAGAACTGAAATTAATTAGCTCATCAGTTTTTCTCACCAATAGTCCATGTGAACAGAATGGACTGAAATATGTTTCATTGCTTTTAAAAGAAAAAGCTGTGTCAATTGATTTGAAATGCCCGGGAGATTTCATCGTGCTGCCTTCTATGCAGGGTTTACTTTTTGAAGTTTCTTCATGCTTCATTAAATTTTTTTTTCTTTATTCAAAGAAAATAAATAACTTAACTTTTTTAAATTTACACAAATTTCATGGGGAAATGTAGCAAGAAAAATGTTTTTATACACACTGGAATGCTATAATCTCCAGTGTGTTTTAGAGGAATTCTCTTGAGATATAGCAGGTTTCAGAAATGAAAGGATTACAGTTGCAACTGTATAGTTATGCTCAGTTTATTTTAATTGCATTTATTTCTTTTTTGCATGGTTATGGCATACTCAATGTCTTTGTCGCGATTGAAAAAATGGAGCAAGTGTTGGAAGACAAGAATGCTCTTTTATTACCTGCTGCTGGTGCATATGTTGCAGCTGGAAGTAAATTCAAGATGAAGTGCGTTTGCATCATATTCAAAATAGACATGCTGCTGTGAACCATAACATTTGCAAGGACAGTAGTTGACTTGATTGGCCACAATGGGCGGCACCATTTGTGAAGTACGCTCTCCTAACTGCCTCCTAACCTGATGAATGCCGATTAGAAACAGCCTTTCACAGTCAGTTTGTTTTGTCATTGCATGCAAGTTGGACTGAGCTACTCAGACTTGTTTAAGACAAGGCAACAGGTTTCTGACAATTCTTATAGTTGTGCCTACGTTTTCTAGCTGTTGAAATAAAACTGCTTGCCAGGCAGTGTAAACTTCTGTTTCTGAAAGATACTATATCCATCTGAGATCTGCTAGCGGCAAAATCTGTGTGCTTAACAAGAGAACTGAAGAGGTGGCTTGTGATGATGGCAGTTTGTGTGTTGTGTTTGCTTGTGCAGTTCCACGTACTCCAGAGGCAGAAACACATGGCGTGGCTGCGGAGATGGATCACAAACTTTATGAGGGGTCTTGCACTCGTCAGTGTTCCTGTTGCTTGGATTATGCCTGCTGTGAGTCTGCTGTTCACCGTTTTCTTTTCCTTCGTGTCACATTGCAAGGGATCATGCCCTTGTCCATGGTTATTGGCTGTTGGCCCGCCTCTAGATTAAACTAAATACATGAAGAGGGCGGGAGGCAGGAGAAATGACTGTTTCAGCCAAGGTGCTTTGAAGGGAGTGCTACTGCTACAACCCTGACGGGTCATCCCACTGTTGAAGCAGCAGCCATGCATGCATGCTGTTTTTCCTTGTCTTCCTTACTGCACCAAGAGCATGTTGTAAATTCATTGCACTGTTTTGCTTCCCTACTGGAGGATTAGTAGCACAATTAAGAGCGCACATTCAGTAAATGATGGAAAGCAGGAATTGTGCTTCTGTCACTCTCTAAGCGGCAATGGCTAGAAATGTTAAACATGCAAGAGGGCAGCACTTGTGTGAAACCTTTACAAACGTAATGCCCTAAAGACAGTATCTTAAGAGCTTGATGATAGCTTTGATTACTTACAGCCACCTTGCAGTCACCGCTATGAATGCTCCATTTCTATTAGCACAATATGATACTTTTCTTCTCCCCAGGAAGTCTAGCTCCACTAACTGTATTGACTTGCCAGACAGACAAGCTTGCTCACTGAAACTATAGTACAAGCGTCCAGGTATTGTTGTAATGAATGTAACAATTTTCTAGACACCAAACTAATTTATGTACAGACCCAGCCTGTTTCTGTGGGTGTCATTTGTAGTTTTAGACTGAACAGTTATTGATTATGATAACAACGCTTTAACTTGGGCTGACTAGTTGGCAAGAAGAGGAGGATTCACACTGGGAGCCAAAAGTAACAATCATCATCTCTTCTCTGGCAATCACAGGTACATAATCATGGAAAATAATATCATGTGCTCAATATGTCGTTTGCAGACTGCTAAGATTTGAGAAAGGAACTTCTCTTAGCCTGTGATGCCTTTAAAACGTCCCCGTTTAAAATGTTAAATAAAAGGTATGAATTTCGAGAATTTCATCACTGATGGTCTCTTCTCTTCATTGCAGAAATGTGAAAAACTTAAAGGTTTGGTTAGAAAAATATAATTACAGCTTAACTAAATTTAGCTAATTTCGATGACTGCAGCGGTGACCTGGTGGTCTGAGCATCCGCCTCGCATGCGGTAGGTGCGGGGTTCGATCCCCAGTGCTGCCGGGTACCCGCCGGTGGTGCAAGGGCTGCAGGCTTTCCCCTACCTACCTGGTGCTCAACTTCTTCAGGGTGAAATGCTTGGGAAATGTGTCTTTGACCCCATGCGCTATGGCACTTTTTGGCCACAGATGCCCTTGCGCCATAAAAATTCATCACCATCGTCATCAGCTAATTTCGACGATTTCTAAACGTGTAAGGGCAATAAAACTGGGAACAAATACGCAGGCATATACAGTAAATCAAGATCAAAATTGAAAATTCCTCCATCACTTGCCAGTGAAGCATTAAGGCCATGGAAATTTTTGGCTGTTTTGCTAGTTGGGTTAACTTTTGCTTGAATTTATCTTTCAGCAGTCCTCCTGCATCTTTGGCAGCTAACAAAATATATTAGGAAAGACTGTTTCTTCAATTTTGGTATCACTTCGGATAAATATGTATTAGGAAAGGCTGTTTTTTTTTTCAAGTTTGTTATCACTTCTGATAAGATATATCTTGAAAAGGACCACTTCTTTCAGTAAATTATAATTTGTTTAGTTTTGCGAGCAGAAATGAAAATTAATCACATTTTTATGCTTGCAATATGCTGGGCATTACAGGATTAGCTGTGCAGGTTTCTTTTCTGTCATGTTCTCACAGCGTCATCTTTCAGAGCACTAAGAAGAAGGAAGTTGTTCTCATTGAACTCGTCATAACCAGAGTGTCTTGCAGGCTGGCATGTAGCACGTCATTACCTTGCATTTTTTTTTTGTCTGTGGCCCAAACCATGGCAGAACATGCTAAATTTGACTGGAAAAACCATTGAACAAATCCCAGCATGAGTGGGGAGCTACCGTGAACTGTGGTATTGAGTTTTGTTGCTGATTATGAGTGTCGGATTTGCATGGTCTAGCTAGACACAACATGCCGTAACCTCTGGCGCTGCAGCTTGTTAGGTCATGGAGCAAGCCTGCCATAATATGCAGTGTGTTAAACTGATGCAGTGTTGCTACTCTGGGATGAACCTAGGAACACAGCCATGTTTAGGAGGTTCCTCTGCGGGCAGAGTATGAGAAAGGGCAGTTGCAGAAAAGCTGAAGATTTTTGTGTAGGCAGCCACAGACCGTGCCCCAGAAAAATTTAGCTATGTGGTTACAAAGCATCGAGGGTGCTTTTGTGGCGAGAGTCATTAACACGAACCCACCCTGAGTTGTCGTGTAACTGAAGCCTGCTGTTACTGATCAATTCGCTCTCGCCCTACCATAAGCTTGCCGTCCCGGTTAGCTCAATTGGTAGAGCGACTGCTCCGGTGAAGCGGTGGTCCCAGGTTCGAACCCCGGACCAGGACGAATTTTTCTTTAACTACGAGGTTTCTGAGAAAGCTGTATAGCTTTCCTTCGTAGCCGTATGGCTGCGCTTGGGTGGATGCCAATGAGTAATTACTCCCTTATTACAAGCCTGCTGTAGTTGCAATTGTCATAGAAATTCTCAGGCCAAGGTGTGCTAAGCCAAGAGAGAGAAGAAGAGAGAAAGAAGGGAAGGGGGAGAAAATGGTGGGAAATGATGGCTCTCACCGAATGTTTTAACTAAGCCGTAGCGTAGTTTAGCCAGCAATTTTTTCCTTCTAACTGCTGGCCCCCAAAGATTGAAGGCAGCTGCCAGAGCTCACATATCTAGATTACCCTTTTGCCGACTGGCTGCAGGGAACTCAAACAAATTTAGGCTCTAGCTGCAGCCGCAAGTGAAATGCTGTCCGTTTGCTATGTAAAACAGAAAATGAAGTTACTCTGAAAAGTGACCAGTAAGTCCATGCTTTCGCTCTTAAATGGAAAATGAAGACGGTGTTACAGGGGTAACTAAGCACAGTGTTTGGTGTAGCTAATAGAAACAGAAGCATTCAAGTGCAGAAGCAGTTGGAAATGCTTAAGTGAGGATATATTACATTGGGTAAGGTTTTGTTTCCTGCAGTTGCAACCCTTGGCGCTCAGCGCTTATCAGACAGTGCATATGTGCTGTGCTGTTGCATCACCATTTTGCAGCGTCATGAATGCATTCTGTATTTTGTATGTTGGAGAGAGGGAGAAAACACTTTATTTGTAGCTTTTATGTCAACCACTAAGTTGGTGGCAGGTTTGGAGCTTGAGAGGGCCAGCTGGTCTTGCAGCTGGTCCAAGACGAGTCAATTGCTCCATGAACTAGGGGTGATTAGGTTAGGGATAAAGTGGTGATTCTATGGATGGTGGACATTCAAAGATACAGTGGGAGAGGTTGGTGTAGTGTTCTGGGCAGTTGGAACATTAAGGTGTGGCTCGATGACTGTACAGATATCCCATGGCCGGTGTAAAAAAGAATGTTGAGCTAAATTTTGCGTGGCACATGAATGGATTAGGTGTAGATCTTAGTGCGAGGTGGGGTGATGAAATGGTCTGTATATTTTCTCGAAGGTTGTCACAGTGCATGTTGATTTGCTTTTGATACTGAAGGGCTGCCAGTCTGGACAATGGATATGGCCAGGAAATCACAGGGGCCCAGGTTAAAGTTTCATGGGCGAACTGATCTGTCAGCTCGTTACCTGCAATCCTAGCGTGGCCAGGAGCCCAGCTAATTTAAACTGGGGTTGGGGAGAGTTCAGTCAGTGTGTGGGGGAGAGATGGAAGGTTGCCTGTTTGGATGGCTCTGATAGCTGCTTGAGAATCAGAGTACAAGGTGTATCCATGTAGTTTGGCCTTCAACTTCATGGCATCTTGCAGGCCAGCCACTATTGGGAGGATTTCTAGAGTGGAAGTTGATGGGGGGGGGGGGGGGGGGGGAGAATGGGCCCAGAGTCTCCGTGAGGATAGTTTGGGAGATGGTGATGATTGTATATACTGCTGCACCCATGGTAGTGCATGCAGCGTCAGCGTAAATGAGAGTATGATCCGGAGAGGGTTGATGATGAGAAGCTTTTGCCCTGCGTCGGCCCTCATGTCTGATGCAGTCTACGTCACATGGTAAGGGGGATGTGAAGATTTGGATTTGGGAAAGGGTCTTATGTGATAGAAGGGAGGTCCATGGGAGGGATTCCAGCACACTGGAGTACCCGTCTGCCCTGTTTTGAGCTAGACAGCTGCACTATTTGTCGATCTCTGTGCTGTTCAAGGAGTTCCGTGAATGACAGAAAGAGGCCTGTTCCATAGAGATGTCAGTTGAAGGTTTGGATGGGTAGGTGAAGGGCGGCTTTATACAAGGTGTTAAGTGTGCAGCTTTGAGTTGAGATTTTTGCCACTGATTTAACTGAATGTATGGAAGGGTATAAAGAATTTTGCTGTGCCAGTGTATTGATTAGCTGTCATGCCTGGCCCTCATGTAGCCCTGCATGTCCTCTGTCAATTCGTCTGATCATGTGGGTTGGAGTTTGGCATGTACGAATGGTGGTAAATACATTCTATTAGTTGGATTTATGTGTAGGTGAATGCCTGGAACCCAACATGAGCTCACTTGGTGAATGTTGTTCCCTAGCTGCCATTGGTTATGTTCTTGTTGGTATTTGTTCCATGTCAGAAGTAGAAGTTCAGATTTTTCCGGTGCTGAAGGTAGTCCTGTGGCAGAAAGGTGGGTTTTTACTACGTCTTTGCGGCCTGTAGTGTTTGTTCAGCCATCTTAGGTGCCCCTGTCGTGCACCATTGGGGGAGGTTATCCGCTTAAAATGTGTGATGTAGGTCAAGGATGTTGTTTGGACGGTGTTGCCAGTCCTTTGTTGAACAGGGTTGGGGTACTGTGGAGCAATGTAGTGTGCCTTTTGCGAGAAGGATTGGGGCTGAGGTTGTGTCTGGCAGGCGGAGTTGTTCAGAATGTTTACTTAGAAAAGCCTTGACATAGTTGTAGAGGTGAGGGCCGCAGTTGGTGCAAATTACAATTTGGAGGAGGGGGCCGTATGCGATAGTGTCAAAGGCTTTCCTTATGTTAATCGTGACCAGTGTGTAAATTTGTGCTGTGGTATGTCTCTGGAATGTTTGAGAATCAGAAATATGTCTTGCGTAGGCATGCTCTTTCTGAAGCCAGTTTGTTTTGTAGGGGGATATGTTTTGGCCAGCCACTCAATAAATGCACCTTTTAGTGCGCTGGTACTAAGACCTCCATTCACCGATTTCGCCTCTGCCTTTGGCACCGTGGGTTGCCTCTGTTTGTCTGGTGACACAGATTGCTTGGGAAGAGCAACCTAGGTTTCGCAAGCCTGACCGCTGACAACACCTGCCATCGCAGGGCTGTGACTTATCGCTTAATCGCTGCAACACTGTGCCAGGAGTGCATTAGGACTCTCGGCGATCTGTGATTGTAAAGTAGAGAATGACCAATCCCGCATATATGGGCATCGACCCATTAATGCTATCGAAGTCTCCTCCAGTTTTAGTGCACTAGCACTAAGGCTCCCACTCACCGATTTCGCCTGCCTTTGTCGGAAGCCTGCTTGACCTTGAAAACTGAGCCTCAAATCGAAACCAGTGCAGAAACCACGCAGAAACAACATCTTTTCATCTCCAGCCATGTGAACCTGCTTGCCTTATAATGGGTGTAAAGATGAAAAAGTGTTCAAAAGGCAGGTACAGAGTGTGCTTAATGTGTCTATCTTTCTGTGTCATTGTCTTTTTGAGGTCTTTTTCATCTCTATAATACCCTACAATACCAAACCTTAGCACTTCTGCCTAATAGGTGTCACAAAACTTATTGTGCCCTCCTGAATTTAGGCTGGTGATGTCGTACAGCTAATTAACTTTTCTCCCTAATTGAACTGGAGCATGAAACTTTCCATTTTCATTCAGCAATTTCTGTGTAGCTCCCCACTTTTGAGATTATTTGCAGTTGCACCTTCACCGCATTCATCACTCAGTAATGGGCAGCCAAAAGAATGCATCAGCATTTGGTCATTTTTGTACTCTTTGTTGTGTCATCTCAGACTGCTGAAATGCACTTATCCAGCAAGTGTATGTCTCTCTTTTTGCTTTGCAATATTCAGTAGGTGGTAAGTGCTGGATGGCCAGGTAACAATTAGAATACCGTCATCAAGGTGGGACACAAGATATCTACTCACTAGTCCAACTGCTGGAGTCTTGTCTGTTTGTTGTGCTGAATTCTTGTTCATGCTTCATGCATGTATATGCATAAGAGCCTAATGTATGGGGCTCTCATTGGTGACACCTGCCTGTCTTATTTGGCAGACTTTGCACCCATTTTTACCAGCAGTTTTTGCACCAGTTTTACTGGTATTCAGTTGTGTAAACCATTTCATTTAATTTATAATGAAGGCAAGCTGGGTATGAATTCAGCCATTTCATCTGTTTCTGGTACATCTACTTGTTTGATGGTTCATATTGCGCCCTTGGTGAAGGCAGAGTGGCCTCTAGCCACTTACAGTGCACTGGCAGTATCTAAAATTCAAGCTTCTTGAACTCACCGTAATAATAGAGGTGCAGCTGTGCTTTATTTCTCTTTTCTTCATTTAGGATGTGGCCCTCTACTGGCTTTGTTCAAGCGGCTTTGCCTTGGGCCAGAACATGCTGATGGCAGCACCAAGGTTCCGTCGGGCCTGCTCCATTCCCGTCACAGCTTCCGAGAGCCAGACACCCTTCAAGGATGTTGCCTGCCGTCTACGACAGCGGCTGGATGCAGCCTTCAGGACTGGCTCTTGATCTCCTTAGCATGCAGTAGCCGACATTAGCAATTTTAAGTGAATTTGTCAGAGTGGTATCAGGGACAGCAGATGTGTACGACATGCACGTGAAAGTGTGGCACTGCCCCCTGGAGTCGCTGAAATTATATTAGCAACATGTGCCTTCCAATCAGTCTGAATCTTGTTAGGTTATACACGTTCAGAGTTTTGGAGGTCCGTTTTTGTTTG
The DNA here is from genome assembly GCF_055824585.1 of Amblyomma mixtum. NCBI lineage: Eukaryota > Metazoa > Arthropoda > Arachnida > Ixodida > Ixodidae > Amblyomma > Amblyomma mixtum. The sequence continues at coordinate 240,431,869 of NC_143014.1, read as the reverse complement.
AGCCTTCGTTTTGCTCTACTAGGGTTAGCATAACGGGCTTCAGGTAGTACAGGGCAGTGAAGTTTGTTTTGCTTGATCCCATCTGGGGATTACTGCGTAAGAGTCTTGGTCCCCCCCCCCCCCCCCCCCCCCCACCCCCCCCCCCCCCCCCTTTTTTTTTTAAGGCATGGATACAAAAGCGCTGTAGCATTAGCTCCCCAGCCCTCCACACCGTTTCGTTTTCTCCTCTTGACGAAAAAAAAAACATAATAATTTATTTGTTGCTGCACATGTGAATGTAGCTTTTACATGTGTTGTCTTTTAAGAGCTCTGACATCGGTGATTTGGACTAGATATGAAATAAAGTATGAATTCCAAGAAAAAGACTGGACTGGAGATGTTTGAATCATTTTTCTTTGCTACACAGTACAATATGTGGAGTGTGCTGGCCAGAGGGCTTTGAGCTCCCTAAACTGTCGTGCAGCGAAGGGGTAGACAGAGAGACAGAACAACTTTGATATGGCAGAAATTTTCATCTCGGATGGGTGGAGTCCCTAATCCAAGGTTCCTGCGGCTGCAGCAGCGATCGATGAGTTTTTGCTGCTCTTCCAGGTTCTTGCTTGACAGCACTGCCTGTCATTGCTCTATTGTAGCATTTTGTATTTCTGCACTCTGTTGTGAAGGGGTAGTAGTGCAGCTGTTGTGCCGAGGGCATTATGGACTCCAGTACAAGCAGCTCTGGCATCAAATTATGGAGAGAATGTCTGCTTTGCCACATCAAACCAACCCAATTCTAAACTGAAAGTGCACCAATTTGTGAACAGTGGAGCAACAATACGAAATAGCCCGCCTGCAGACAGAGGCACACCAACGCAATCTTTAAGGGATCGTCAACGGAAATTTGCTGGATGCTTAGCTCTGGTTAAACCTAGTGTGTATGCAATAGCTTCACGACGTGGTTTCCCGTAGTCACCGTTGATGTCGGTTGCAGTATACACACGGACTTTCCGCTTCTTCACCCATCGTTCATCTTAAAAATGAGCACTTCGTACCCTCTATTTATAAAGTGGCTGAGCAGTGACGTGCATCTGTAGCTACTGCGCATGCGTGGTGCGCACAGCGAGGCTGCGGAGTCCGAGCTGGCAGTGGCGGCGACGGCGCACCTATGATGTCACGCGCGGTGCACCTGTTGCGTGGCACATGCGCAGTAGCAGCTTCAGCTCAGCCCGGTGACCTTGACTTTACATGGCATAACGAAGCTATTTCTTCAAAAAGTTTCCTGATGAGAATTCTGGCCCAAATGATAGCTGTGTCTCTGAGAGTGACCTAAACAATGCTTTTTTGTTACAGAAATGAGCAGAAAGTAATTATTTGAATAATATTTTTCAAACCGCTGCACCTAGCAGCTGCCTGTAAAGGCTCCCATACTACGGGATGTGACATCACCCTTACCCTTCCGAAGCTATCGCCAACTTGGACTGCATGAAAGCCAATGTGTTTGAAGTGTTTTTCCTTCATTGTACAGTCCATTTTGTTCAGCTTCCTCGTGTCCATGCTCCAAGATTCTCTGCCTGCATCTTGTGGTTGTATACTTTGGGTGACTACTTGCCTGATTTGGTCAGAATTTATCGGAAGACCCCATCATCTGCATTGATGGCGAACCAAAAAACAGCGTTTCGCAGAGACAGTACTGGTAGCTTCATCTCTCGTCTGCCAGAGGAATGAGCGGGCGGGGATTCCTGAACTGCGCTCTGCCAAGCCAGCTTGCCTGCGGCACTTCAGAGGGTAGGCTTGATGTCATGGCCCCCAGCTCGTAGGCAGGCATGTGCTGAGTGAAGCCCAGCGGTCGCTCGCAAAACATCCAAAATACAGCCACCCACTAAAAAATAGCGAGAATGTTGATTGTACACTTGGGTAATCGTATGTTATGAATGGAAATCTGGCACTTTCTCTATATTTCCTAATTTTTATTCATTATTCCTTTAATGACCAAATTTTAAGATGAGATTAAATCACAAAGCACCATCCATCAGAAAAACAAAAACAAAAAAAGGCACCGAATCACCGCCCAAGGCATCCTTGTTTTCACTTCTTTCAAGAAGGTGCTGAAGAGCACCCTGAATGACTCTCTTTGTGCATGGAAAGGGAGAAAGTAAAGGTTTGTGGGAACATGTTTACTGAAATGGCACAAGGCTTGTTGTTTGGAAAGAATGAAGAGTAGACCCTCAAAATCTCTCTTCATAGGCTGTACTTTGCCCAAGTTTGTGCCAGAAACCTGCTTCCACATTTTGACCATCGCTGAATGCATTAGTGAAACCGGCTGACTGTTGGTACAAGTCCACTTCTGATCTTGCTACGTCATTCATAGGAAGATATTACGGAGTTCATGCTTGGGTATTGTATATATGTAGGGCTTAATGTTTCAAAGCTACATGTGGTCTATGAGAGACGCTGTATTGGAAGGCACCAGAATCATTTGTACCACCGGCATGCATTGACATCGCACAGCACACAGGCATTTTTGCAAAGTCCTGGAAGGAAACTTTGTGGAAGCACGCTGTTGTTGTAGAGTTCCCTTTCATTCTTCACAGGGGCCAAACATGTTACGAGATTATGGGAGAAAAGATCTTTCCTGATATTCTAGAATTGGGTGCGATATTGCTTGTTAGATCTGTTTTAATTTTCAGTGCATCCCCTATCACGTGACTGCATGTCAGTTACTTGACTGTTAGTGCATTGTGTTTTCTTGTTAAAAAAAGTGTTCGTGACATTTAATTAACGATGTTTCTCTCCTTGGTGCACCTTGTTGTGTAAAAGTGATGCCAATGGTGATGATGGAACAATGGCAGTTTTTACAGCATGGTGATGTGCATTTGTGCCTTTATATGTATACTTGTGTAACAAAAGCATGCATGTATATCTTGGTATGCAAGTGATTCAACAGCTCTAAAGACGTGAAGGCAGAAATGGCAGTTGCTTCATATAATGAAAAATTATTTCCCTGTACCTGCAGCCTCATTTGTTTCCAATTACTCGCCTCTGCCAGAGAGCAGTTCGTATTGTCCTCGCTTGTTTCCAGCATTTGAATGTATGCAGTACTCTGTCATGCAGCTTGTGAAGTGGAGTCAATGACTGACCTCATTTTGTTACGCCAAGGCTACAGGTGGCATCCACACCTCAACCGCTCCCACTAGAACCGCGGAGTTGAACGCGCCGCTGCTTCCCGAGTTAGTCTCACCGGTTTTGTCAGGTGGTGACATCGCTTCACATGGTAAGTGCAAGCTGCGTCGAAACAGGGACACTGTAGGTGAATGGCGTGATGCACTCTACTATCGCTCTCTGCATTAGTTTTTCCAAACTGTAGGTGTGCGAACCCATATCACCTGATTGACATAAAACCATTTACAGTCGGTTCTTGTGGCCTTGCACTTTTCACTGATGTTACTTCTGTCTAGGCCGGTCATGTCTTCTGGTGCAAAATTTGCCGACAGATTTAGCCAACAGATTTTGTGCACACAGAGAATTGCAGATGCAGCTATTTTGAATGCATGCCTTCAAAGGTCACATTTCATTTCTGCACTGATGAACTGTGGCCACTGACCAATCAGTACAATGACTCCCTTACACATAGCATCATAGCATAAATTTGCAATACACAGTTTCCTCAGATGGTTAATCTGCAGCCCATGCAGCAGCCGAACGTTCCGACTGCATCACTTTTTCTGTGCTGATGAGCTGAACAAATGCCACTGGTGTGTCAAGTACTAACACAACAGGGTCTACCAATCCATTTTTATTATACTAAGGCCATAGGCAGTAATGAATTCCCTCCCCACCATTCTTCTTTGGTCTGTACGGTCATGTGTCAGGTACTGACACAATAGGCTTCCCTAATCTCTTCTTATAATCCTAAGGCCACGGGTCGTGATGAATTCCCCCAATCCCATTTTCCTTGGGTCTGCATGGTCTGTTCACAGGTTTTTTTCAGTCGTGCCCACATTATCTGTAGTTTGTGTGGCAGCACACATCTCCAAGAGGGTAAAAAGCAACGTTTTGTTATTCTTCTCTGGCTTATGTATTGTAATTTAGCTTTTCTATGCAGGAACTTGGAGGCATAACTTTCTGGATTCACTTGCCAAGTACAAAAGAATGAAATTTAAACTGCATGCCCAACAGTCATCAAGCAAGCAGCCAATTTCAAGTGTCAATTAAGGCACCACCATGACGTACAGTATGCATATGAAAATAACTATTAATGCACTAAACGGCCCGTTTAGGCCAAACAGCATGCCCATCAAAAAAAAAAAAAAGATGCCATTTAATGGACTCAAAGAGCAACCTGTAATTTTTTTTCTTGTACTTAGTTACCAAGACATGCTACCTTTTGATTATCAATAGATTATGAAGGTAACACGTCTGGGCTAAGATCTGCGGAACTCCAGATCTACACTGATAGTGGGGTTCTGTGGGGCCATATGCGTGCTCGTGGCTACCTGCATTGGGTGTGCAATTGGGGTAATTGCCACCATGAGAGCTGTGCAGTGGCTTTATTCAAATGTTATGCCCTTCCTTTTGAAAGCTGTTAAAAACCAATATATGGAGCGTTAGGAGCATTGTTACAAATTTTTGCTGCTCCAAGAGAGAGTTCTGCATGCTCAGGCATACTATTCGAATTCCATTCAGGCCTTGCGAGGCAAGAATGTTACAAAACTGGTACGTGATTGAGTGTTCCATCAATTTAAAGTTTACATATTTATTATGGGTTGAAGTAAGCACACTGTTTCTTCCTTTCCACATTGTCAAGTCCGACAGCCGTACATATTCCTAGTCACTTTATAGCATACCCCTTACTGCTACTATTTGTTGTTTCTGTCTGGTGTGCACTTACGTCCAACTTGTGGCTAACTAGTTAGCAATGAAGTAGAGAATAGTGCAAGAACAGCAGCAGGTACACATCAGGTTTTTTTTTTTTTTCGCAGACACTGGCAGGTCGAAATGAACTAGAACTAATGTGCTGAAGCAGTGCTGTCTGTGCAGGTCTGGAGTTCGGGGAATCTCGGGTCTGGGCGGCGCTTTCCCATGTCCCTGATCAACGTTATTTTGTAAAACCACACCTCACCTCCCCTTCTCGAATAGAAGGTGCAAACTGAAATGCTCTCGGGCCCCTGTCAACTCGGGGAGGTTTTGCCAAGGACGACCAGTGCACTAAAATCTCTTGGTCTCAGTACAGCTGACGAGTTCCATGGAAGCGGTAGTCCGTAAGCGTCGCAAAAGCCGCAAAACAGTACCATAGCTTTCAGCGAAACCTTTAAAGCATCGCATGCTCACGTTTAAAATGCTCTCTACGAAGCATTTTGCGAGCCATACGCTATTTTTTGAAGAAACAGCATGCTGATTGCGCTGTAGGAAGGCACTACTTAGCCCATGGAGGAAGGAAAAAGAAGCATACTTTTTCATTCCTCCATTACAGGTCGTTTCTGCCTCAGAGAAAATGCGTCCGCTCAGTGCCGCAGATGCGATCTGCGCTAACTCTGAAATCCTGCTGCTTCGGCCTGCTACTTGGAAGAAGGAAAAAAAATTTTCCTCCCTCCATGGCCTGCTACATGAAATGGCCGGATTAGGTGTCGGCGCAGCCAACCTTAGCCAACATTGTCTTGGCGTAGCACCGCCTCTAATATTAATTTAAAAATGCTTTAATTAAGCAATTCCTCATTAAGAAATAGCAGTTCATTTCCTCATATATACAAGCTATTTGTCAAGTGGCACATAAGATGCCCTCCACCGAAAGCGCAGAAGCACGAAAAGTCTGGCAACTAGAAACTCATTTGCTTGCCGCCGCTTCTTTTTCCATGTGTTTTGGCACGTGGTGATCGTCCGTCGCCGCTACAAGACGAAGTTCCTGGCTGATTTTTGTGCCGGTAACGCATTCTGATGTGATCGGAAACTGATCTTACACAGCAGGTTTGCCCGCTTTAGCTTTGGTGCCAGCTTCAAACCCCGCGAGTGGCAAGAAAAATGAGTGCGCCTGCTGTTGTGGAAGTTCAAAACGGGCCGTAGTGCAGTGTTTGCTTGTAACCGCCAACCACGTTGAATAACGTGTATTTTATTGCCATGCTGTGACACAGTAGGGTTGTCCAAGACGCACTTGTTTGGCGTGAACCACTACGCTTTGGGTGGTAATGTAATAGGCACGCGGACATTGAAATCTCTAGTACTCGCTTGGCAACTCATTGTTCAAAGTAATGTCGAAAACAGTTTCGGAGTTTCTATACTTCGCAGAGTTTTCGCTCCGCAGCGAAAGCTCGGCGACAGCACTCGAGTATCCATTAGACCTGTTTCAGTTTGTATTCGCTTGCATGTCTCCCAGTGCCTTTGCCAGTGCCATGGCTCTCCTCTCGTATGGTGAGAAAAGAAAGAACGGCGAGTTTTCCATACGCCAGGCAGCCATGCCAGTACTGATTGACCACTTGGCAGACATATATGTTGTATTAAAAATTAGGTTGTGAGTTTTGTTGACTGTTCTGGCACCGGTTTTTGATAAATATATGTACAGATAGGGCAGCGTTTGAAGGAAATGTTATTTGTGCTTGGAATCTACACAGAAAAAAACTTATTCAGTGCTATTTCATTCGTTTCATAGACTTTGACACTCGCTAGCTGTGCTTGCTGTCATAAATGTGATGCTAGTTAGCATAAAAGCTTTGACTAGAAAAGCAGAAGAGACCGTTGATTTTCCATGGTATTGCTTGTACTCAGTGTTCTTACAAAAATATCTTATGGTAGTGCATGAACTGTAACCTTACATCCTGTTTGAACTGCTTATTTGCATTTTACGAACTGCAGCCGTGTACCTCCTTGGCAAGTATGCCGGGTGTTTCAGCAAGCGCTGTAATGAATTCCTAAAAATAGATGTTTGAAATAGGAAGAAAACTTTTCGGGAACACACATTCTGGTATGGCAGACGTTAGTTACTAGCAAAATCTTACTAATTAGCTAGATAAGTAACCTTTATTATTAACACAGTTTGGTTGTTAGTGCTAGTGGCAAGTTCCTAGCCACAGACAGTGATGTCATATCACTTTTTGAAACAAAGAAGTCTGCTCTAAAACCCTGCAGCATGAGGAAATCCGATGCATTTTTTTCCTCTGCAAACCTGAAACTGAACGCCTGAGGTGTGCAGGAGTCCAGTGCAAACACAATGTCTGATGGTGACAGTGTGCAGCACCAAATTCAAACTGCCTATGCTATGTACAGTCTGGGACAAAAGTCTCCGGACCACATGTTCCTCTAATGAAGACGATACCTCTGCCATTAGTCTGCGGCTGGAGACCACACTTGCCGAGGTAAAAGTTAAATTTCTGTTCTTTCATCTCCACCTGTGCTATCTCCAGCTGCTGTCTGATAGTAGAGTTATAAGCTTCGTTTGAGGAAC